>NC_054385.1:100797752-101097752 GCF_017654675.1 Xenopus laevis
GCTGCAGTGTATGTATGTTTCCATACATTTTGTGTTTTTTAAACTATAATAATTAGAGTAGCTTGGTGCCGTTTACCAAAAAGCGTTGCAAGAGCTAGAGATGTTTAAAGAGCCCTAAATTAATTTTCACAAATTCTGTACATTTGAAAACGTATAACTTTTTTTTTTTTAAAGCCTAGTATTTTTGTTTTATTTAGGCAATAGATCAAAGATAGCGGAACACAGCAGAACCAACAGTAATAAAGAGCGGAACTTCCAAGACAAGGTTTTTGACCCAAAAAACTGTTTAGTGAATCTGGTTTATACTATAGTGCCATCCCTTAGATACATTGTCAGACTGGGGTTGTTGCTTCGGGGGCCCCCACTCTACCCGGGCCCCCTGCGGTGAAGATACGTTAGACACCTCAGGTCCCCCTGAGCTGGACCTCGTTACAAAGCTTTCTTAATTAAAACAATAGGCAAAAAATATGTTCCGCACAAGCCCTATTTATTGAACGTATACTGCAAAAGTGGGTATACTGCTCCATTAAGAGTAATGGTATACGAGTTTATTCTGTTGACATAGATGTACTAGCATCTTAAAAACAGGCAGTTGTTCCTAAGTAACACACAATTTTCCTTTTTTATGTGGCTGGACATTTTCATCTGAGAATGCCCTCATGTGGCTTCTTTTAGTTGCATAATTAGTACAGTATAAGAAGGGCTATAGAAGGACATGCAAAGGGATGAAGAAAGAAAGACTAAGGGGCAGATTTATTAAGGGCTGAAGTGACAATTCGTATTTTCAAATATTTTTTTTGGTCAAAACTCTCAAATTCGAATTGTGAATTATCCAAATAATAAATAATTTTTAATTTGAATTTCGAGATTTATCATGCTCTGGCTCTTTATGAACTCAAATTCAACTATTCTTCTCATTAAAACCTTTACTGAATTACTATATAAGTCAATGGGAGAGGTTCAGGGATGAATTTGGTAATGTAACCTTCCTGACATTCAAGTTTTTCTTGGAGAAAAAAACTTGAATCGAATCGAGTTTTTATAATTCGAATCGAATTCCAGTTTTCGGGTCGTTTAAACTAGTTAGAGTTTAAGAATTTTTATGTCATTATTACATTTCAACTAGGCGAATTTTGAATTTATGGAAGTTTAGGGGAGTTTAAAAAAACTCACATGAATTTGAAATTTGACCCTTGATAGATGTGCCTCCCTGAATAGACTTTTTCCAAGATCCTAGGGCAAACAAGGAAAAAATAAAAATAAAGGTATAGTGACCTTTTTTTGTAGAAAGCCAGGGCATTTCTAGGTAATTTCTATGTGTAAATCAATAACAATTCAAATTTCATGCAACCAGCACATTAAAACATTGTCCTTTTTCATTATATGCAGAGTATATCAGTCTCCTATGAAACCATTCATCTACTACTTGTATATTTTGACTGCGTAGTGCCTTTTATTACATATAGGGGCTAGTATTATTCCTGTAATGTCAGATAGCACTATAGCTTGTATATGAGTCCAGCAGTTTAGTATAAGGCTAGCAGAATTTCAGTGGCACTCTATCAGGCAAGCCACAAGAGAGTCTGAAAAGATTATAAATAAGGTTCCCTAAAGGGGTTGTTGACCTTGGATTTAACTTTTAATATGATATAGAGAGTGATATTCTGAGACAATTTGGAACTGGTTTTCATTTTTATATTATTAATCAAATATATTTGCAAACATGGAAGTATGCCATCTGGCCGAGCTGCTTTTCTCACATCAATTTTGTCTACATGTTATTGGATAATGTCTTGTTTCAACCAAGAAAATCTTGTTTGTAGTATGCCATTGGTACTACATAAACACACAAGTATTCAAACACGACACAATTTAGTAAATGGCACTGCTTGCGTTCCTTTGAAATGTATCATAAATCAGTAGAAGAACAGCTGCAATTTGAATGAGATGAATGAGAATGTACAATTACTGATGTGGATTTAGAGGCTTTGTCCTCGGCAGCACATGGCATCTGTAATGTTAAAAAAAGTTGCACAATTTGCTACTGCAGTAATTAGGCATAGCAACCAATCACATAAACTGGTCCTTTTTTTACATGAAATATCTAATTGGATGCTATGCTATGGGTTACTAAACTGCATCTTTTATTACATTAACATTTAAATATAAAAATGTATCAAGATGCAAAAAAATTCATAGTTGTAGTTCAAACTTAAGACCCTTTCTCCAGTAATTTTAGAGCCCATTTCAGGTGAGGAGTCGCATGCAGCAGTGCTGCCAAGTATCTATAGTGCAACAGGAACTTTTCTCTATCACCATAAATATTCTAATTCTGAGATATGCTAGTAACTGCATAGCAAAACTTTTGCTGTGTAACAGATTACCAAAAGCAAGTAAACACGCTGCAATGTGACACCGTAAAATCTCCATGTCCAGCTTCGTAATTTATTAAATAAATAATGACACAGAGCAGTAATCTGAGGGCCCTTCAGGCTGCGAGTCAGATACTCTCAGTTCTTACAGGTTGATTAGTCACACAATAAATCATGGACATGGATATGGCCTTTTAATCCTTTGGACGTGATCCAGTTAAATGTGACAGTTTGACAATTTGTCAAACTCACAGGTAAGCCAGTCAGCAGACTCTCATCTCACAGCGATACAATAATCAGTGAGATATGGTTGTGGCAATAAGTCTTATGGCTTGTAATACTGTTTTCTCTAGGCTGATGTTGATGCAAGGAATACAAAGATACGACCAGTCCATAATACACAATTATGGACTTTTTATTTATAAGCACGGCAAAGGAAATTGGATGTTCTCATCAACAGGTCCAGGGGTGCTGCGCCAATGAGGTGAGTTGAGAAACTCGAATAAGGAAGCAGCAGCCCACTGGTTATGAGGGGTGGCAAAAATGCTGCTCCTGGTAACTTTAACAGCTTAATTTCCACCTTAGTCGACAAAGGGGCCGGGATCACCCCTGTGCAGGTCAGTGGTTTGATTAGCTAAAGCAGAGGTCCCTCTGGAGTTGGAGAGCAACACAAGCATGAAAAAAGTTCCTGGGGGTGCCAAATAAGGCTGTGATTGGTGATAGACCCTATGTGGACTAGCAGACTACAGAAGGCTCTGCAGTGCACCTGGTTATTATTCCACTAAAACTTGCCTCCAAGCCTGGAATTAAAAAATAAGCACCTGCTTTGAAGCAACTGGGAGCAACATCCAATGGGTTGGAGAGCAGCATGTTGTTCACGAGCCACTGGTTGGGGATCACCAAGATAAAGGGACATGCTTGATATTGTGAGATGCTTTGCCACACTATTTTAGCAATAGTAATGGATGTTCAAGTGGTTTCAATTCAAAAATTTTTTAGGGACCCTGAGACATTAGGGAGGAATACCTATTTTGTGTGCCTTTCAAGGTGTCACTTGGACTCAAGGGAACACAGAAGCCACAGAATCTGGTTCACTTGTTGCAGTTATGATTTTTTTGCATGATATTGATATGGTATATATTTTTTAAAGTGAGAGGGAAAACTGACCCTCTTGTCCTTGACCACAGCAAGAAACTCCGCTGTAAGGTGCAACAGAACTGTTTTTTCAGAGCACTTAAGAATCACAGACACATGGGTAACAGGAAACAAACTATCCCATTTCAACACAACTTGTTTGAATTGTTTAAATGCTTAAGCTAAAGAAGCTAATGTGCTCTTGGCACAACAGGTAAGCTTGTATCAGTGCCCAGTCAACTGAGGTATCTCTAGTACAGCAATTATGAAAGATACAAAGACTTGGTTGTTACAGGGATCTTTTTCTTTACATCGTTATTCTTCAACCCATCTCCAAGTAGACAAAATTAGGAACCAACTGTTAGAGGAAGACTGAAGCCTGAGGAAGGAGTGTTTTTACAGGGTCAGATTACGGGCTCAATGGTTATAAGCTACAAAATTCTCTTTTCCATTAAAACTATTTTTTTTCAGGATCCAATTTGAGGACCCTAAGGGTCCTCACTTTATCGTTCAGTAACATACCTATGTCACTTGTGATTTACTACCCTAACATTGACTCTATATGATGCAATGCCAATAATGTTTTTATATTTAGGGGAATCTGCCAATGAGTCTGGGTGGCTTACAGGTTGCATTGTAGATGAGAAGGCCAGAGCTTGCATGATGACTAATAGTGAAACTAAAAACTCCCGGAACATTCCATGCATACATAACAGGATTAGCACACAAAGTCCAGTAATATATTAGAGATGTAGATGGGCAGAAGACAATAATTTGCCCAGTAAAGGAGCCAGGGCAGGTGAAAGACAACAAGTCCAGAGAATAAGACAGTGGCCAGGGCTTGTGGCAGACAAATAGCAATGTCTGGGAAACAGGCCAAGGGACAAGAACTAGGAGAACACAGAAAAAGTTCAATATAATTAACGTATGGGTTTTTAATTAGATTTAAAGAAAAAAGGAGGAAGTTGTCCAGTAAATAGTACAGAATAAAAAAAACTATTTCTAATAGACAACAGAAGAAAAATATTTTATAGGAAACAGAAAAAATTGAATATTATGTCCATCAGAAAATTTAGAGCTGTATCTGAATATCCACTGATATCTATCTTCTACAGCAAAATAAAGGGAAAGTATACCCCTGAACAAGTCTCTATAAAAAATATATTGCATAAAACAGCTAGTAAGTAAACCCTGCTTCAGCTAAACAAATAATTTTCATAAAAAATACTTTTTAGTAGTATGTGCCACATTGTAAATAGAAAACTGTCATTTTAAGAAGTAAGGGGCACCCTGCGATCATATGATTCACGGGGCAAACAAACAAACCAAGGGCACACATACATGTTAGGTCACATGAGCCGATTAATGGACAAAGTTCTGTCTTTTATTCCCACACTTCTTCTTGTTACTGTTAGAGCTGCAGTATTTCTGGTCAGGTGATCTGTTAAGTATTCATTCCAGGGGGAATAGTTTTCCTTTAATTTGATTACCTCCCCCAGTTTTAGAAACCATATAGCGGTTGTGCATATAACAGACTAACCCGAATTGTAATCAAATGTTAGCCACTGGCACCCCTAATGTCCCTAATGTATTCCCTCAGCATCAAACATATTGTGCATCTATATTACCTGTATGCATTGTATTAAACTTCATTGAGTGTTTTCAGGCACTTACTGTGACAATTCATTCCATCCAGGCATAAGGAGTTAAAAGAGAACATATACTCATTTAGTAAATAGTGTTTATCTTCCATTTAACATAAATACACAAAAGCAGGAGAGCACAGCGCTATTAGTGGACCCAAAACACAACTTCTCTAAGTGCATTATGTGTAAAGGACCTCCCCAATCTATATCTGGTAATGTGCAGATATAACTTGGAAAGGCTGCAAAAACATGGCCAGTTCATGTGGCCTCCATGTGGTCATCCAGAGGATCAGCCTAATTTGGGCAGCCAACATGGGCAAAGATCAGTTCATTTAGCAGATGTTTCCATATAAGGCTAGCACAACAGGATACATGCATACCCTTATACAGTATAAACATGGCATATTTACCCTTTAAAAAAGGATTGAAAAAAAAATTGCAGAGATAAGAATAGTAACCAAACAGAACTTACCAAAAATACAATAGTTGAAACAAATTTAAAGCACATGCTGCAGTGTTTGCAGATATATCTTTCAATGGTTTTTTAAGGGTGTTAATATATTTTATACACAAGGAATGTTGATCCTTTCTGATTTGTTTACAAGGGCTTTAAATACATCATTATATCGCCATCTCTGTTCCGAGATGCAGAGTCTACATGTGGCTTTCTAAACTATAACACAAATGGATACTAGAACATTTGGCTTAAGCCAAACTGGAGCAGCTCCCTTGGGTGTATAAATAACTAGTGAATGCCTGCTGCGGTGAGAAATAGCCAAGGAATGCTGTTTGGGAACCAACTGTGCCACTGCTCTGAAGCATTTCCATGGCAATACCAGCACCTCGAACAAGGGAAGAGTGAGGCCCCTCAGGTTAATATATGTCTTAAGGGCTAATGAAAACTGACAAATACAGGATTGATTTTACAAACATTCTATCCTTTCTAGTAGATTTAGTTTTATCAGATTCACAACTACTTTTAAGCAGTTTCAGCTAAGGCCAGTGTTGGAGGGGAAATGACACCCTATGTAGATAGGATATATAAGGCATCCCCGGAAATGAGAAAAAAGGGCCTGCTTATAAAATATATGTTTAGGTGCATTTTTAAAGGCTAATAAAAGAGATCCAGTGTTCTGTCTTGATTGTATGTTATAAGTATAAATACTGAGAAATCAGAGTACACTTTAGTGTAGGGTAGTCTGTTCAGAAGCTACGTGGGGCCCTGGCATTGCAAGCAGTCTTTGTCCATAAGCCAAGGGGAAAACATTGTGATCCTCTACAACTGCGATACTAAGGGGGTTTTATAATAAAATGCACAGAAGCAATAACCCATACCAACCTTGCTTTTAATCAGGTGATCAATAAATTCTACCTGCTGATTGGTTGCTCTGGGTAACTGCTCCTGGGCAAATGAGCTCCTGAAATATATACTAAAAGTATCTTTCAGATATTAAATGATTTATGTCTCTTATGTGTTTTTACCAACATTTCTACCCAAAACGACCCCTATGATGGTAGGTGACTGGGCAAATATCTTCCTGACCCTGAATCCATTCCTTCTCACCATGGAGCGTTAGTAAAACAAACTATATGTACATTTGAGTTCAGCGACTAAATTAAATTAGTTGCTAAATTTAACCTACCTTTATTAGCCCCTCTCACGAGTAAATGCAGGTCTGAATGCACTGGGATCTCCAATTGGAGGCAGCCTAGAATATTTTTACACCCCGAGACTGCTCAAGAGCTATACTGACCATGACAACAATTTTATTATATTCAGTATAATATTTCTAGTCCGCAAACATTTTGTATGATGAATTATATGCCTCCCAATTCTCTATATGGAAAGCACGAGCTTGATGGATCTTCTACACTGCCTGTTGGATTCTTAGTTTGTCTGGTGTTTTACAGTGAGCATATAATCCATCCTTTTGGCTGATTTCAAGTTGTTACTAGTGTATTTCAAGTTCTACTTACGCTAGTGGAATGGTGAGTTGAAAAGAATTATTCCTCCCAAAGTATTACATATATCCTGTTTCATCTAGCAATAGAAACATTACATCTAACCTGAAGCTCATAAATGCCTGTTACCATAAGAGAAGGTCTCATTGTCCCTATTACATTCCAAAAGAATCCTATTCATCCCTTCAGAAGGAAAGAATTACACACATAAGTTACTGTAATACATGTTGTGATGGCCAGGATTCCACCTATACAAAAGCTAGCATTGTGGCATTTTGGTGTATGCTTAAAAATGTATGTTATTTCTCTCTTGCGCTGGCTCGGCTGCAAAACAGACAGTTCCCTGTGAATCAGAAGAAATTTAGAAAATATTGCTATATTTTTTCAGGTGAGAAGCCATCATACTCACAGATTGATTGATTGCAAAGGCAAAGACCAAGTCAAGCAATGGAGCCCAGGATGGAAAAACAGCTGTATTTAAATGGGTCCCCACTGGCTTTTGCACATCCTTTCCCAGGCCTAAAGCTGCAATCTTGGGAAAACAGAGAATGAACCAAGAAAAACCCTGTATGTTACAACTTGTGGTGTGTCTACACTCTTGTAAACACTGTTTTGATTCCATGAGGTCCATATGGTCCTCACATTGCATCCACATACATAATGCGTTCATAATCACAAAGCCTTCTCAAGCAATAGCAATGTTCTGTCTGTGAATGAGTGCAAAGGTTATATGCACTGACTTTATTAAAGGGTTAGGAGGAAAGCTTTACCAATGAAATCTCTCGTAGCGCCGGGTGAAAATAATGGTGAAAATAAAGAGAGAAAAAGACAACAAGCAATATATGACTTGAGGATTTTTCCGCTTTGGAGATATTGCTGGTTAAATAGGTGGAAGAGGCCGGTGAGGAGGAACCTGTGGAATTCTGTAAGTATAAAATATGCATAAAGGAAAAAAAAAAATATAGCTGGATCCCTCACTGAAGAATGAAATAGCATTTCAAACTGAAGCTAAGGTCGTATTACATGAATAGGACTAGGACTTTTTGTTATCTGCTATAGCATGCATAGGAAGGGTATCTATTGCTAGCATATGGAAACATACCATCCTGCCACATATTAAATGAATTCAAGCAGAACTGTCTACTATAGACCAAAATAAATAAATGGCTGCTAGAATAGCTAATTCCATTCACAAGGCAAACAACGCCTGGCAAGCTGTGGTGGGACTAGTTTCTGAGACAACCCGCATGTGCAGTCAGCTCATGACCAAATGTGACTTAGATGTGTGTATTCACACTACATGACGGGATCTATCACAGTTTAACTCTTCCCTTTACTGCAAGAGGACTCCATCACATACACTGTCATTTATGCAATCTTTTATGATCACTGATATTTTTCTGACATTCTAGTTAAATGTTATCTGATCACTTTATTGATAGACATATAATGGAAAGTTCAGACATTTCTTAATCTACAAAACTGTAAAATCCTTATAAAAGGCATTTTCTGATGCCATAGTGTACGATTTATAACTTAAAGTGGCAGTCACACACCACATCACTATGGAAGCTATTGACAGAGCAGTGCCCTTAGTAGCTATGATACAAAAGTTTTTTGTTTTTCTTACAGTGTGTGGACAGTGTTAATGCTATACTAAGGATTCTGTGTTTGGAGCAGCACCCATAGCAAAGCTTATTTAGCCTGTACCATTTTCCACTTTCAACCTCCTGAATGAGTGCAAGTTAGGAAGCAACAGTTACTCGAATTGGAGCAAACTTTTACTAAACTACACCTACAACAGCTCCTGGATGCAAATGTAAGCGCACCAGGTGGTGCAAAATTGCACCTGTGTCTACCCTTTGCACATCTCCCCCTGGTTTTATATTTAGCAATCCGTTGACTACTGGTGACTACACATCTACATTTTTTTACACCTCTTGAACTAAATTTACCATTATTTTTGATCTTGCCAGGTTTTTGAGCATTGTGACAGTATTGTGACAAATATAGAATGTTTAATCCGTAAAGGGCAACGATCACATAAAATAATTCCCTCCACAGCAGCTGCAGGCTTATAAATACCCAACTCTGGATGAGAAAATAATAGTGTCAGTTAAAGAAAGTACTGTCCAACAGTGGCATGCATTGGGTTCCTTCTCCTGGTGTGGGTGGCAGTGTTAGGGTATCCCATCCCAGGCTCTGATCGCTCAGTGTGCCCTTTTGTGTGTCAGAGTTTGACCACCCACACTCGGAAGCAGAGTACTTGGCTTGGGGGGCATTTTTCAACTAAGACTATTGTTTCCCCCCATCCAGAGTGAGGGCTCTATCAGCCGGCAACTGCAGGTGGTGGAACTATTTTTATGCAATAGGAGTACTCTAAGTACAGTAGCACTAAATTAGTGCCTTGACACTTAAGGGGCAGATTTATTAAGGTTCAAAGTAAATTCAATTCGTTTTTTTTTTTTTCAAATCTCTCAAATTCAAATTGGGAATAATCCTAACTCGATTAGAATTTTATAAGTCAATGCGCAAGGTCCAGTGACCAATTTGAAGATGTTAATAGCCTTCCTGAGTTTAGTCGAATTCAATATGAGTTTTCGAGTCAGTAATATTCGTTTGAATTTTAGACATTCAAAGTTTTTCTTATATAACCTCCCAAACGAATTTCAAGTATATTCGAATTTATTACAGTAAAATAAAATTCACATGAATTCTAAATTCAATGGGCCTCTTAAATGTCCAGTTAGTGTAGATAAATGAAAGCAAAGCAAGTAGAGAAAGTGAAATATAGGTTCTGAAATGTGCGTTACTACCGGCTTTTACAAAAAAAACACAGAAAGGAAAGAAACAAATATTGATTCTGTGCTTATAAGGTATAGTTATTTTTCCTGTAACGTTTACTTATCCCAGGTTGGTGAAAACAAATGAGTGATTGACTCAGGCTGGATCCTGTATGGCCTCTATGGACAAGCGTGGGATGAATGTATATCTGAAGGCAGTTCGCATGCATTACAGTGAGTGGAAAAGAGCGAGGAAGAATGAAAAACGGTTAAAACAGAAGAAAACAATGTTAAGTAAGCAGGCGTGTTAGTTCTGCCTAATATATATATATATATATATATATATATATATATATATATATATATATATATATATATATTTGCATTGTGTTGAATCTAAAACACCTTTTTGATTTGTATGGTTAAATAAGTAGTAAGAAGATGGAGCAATCAATGTTTCAGTTATCTCCAAGGAAAGTGTAATGTACTGGATTTATTTAAATGGACATCAGTATTACTTACTAGATGCTTAGAATGAGTCCTTGCATCAGCATATGCACACTCAGATTCCATACAGATATTTAATCTAGACACAAAAAATGGTGAACTCTCATTCTTCTCCCATTTGTTTCCTCCCTGTACATTTCATATGCTTTACTGTTCTCAATAGTCATACTTTCTTTTTCTTTTTATTCTCTTTCTCCCCTTCTACCTTGGTTTCCATTTCATCTTTTTCAATTAACCTTTTACTTATTTACCTCTGTTCTAACTTCTGTCTTTGCCTCAATTAGACTTTGCCTTCCCCTTGCATTTTTCACCAACCATTGGCCTTTGCACATCCGATATAATCACCTAAACTACTTGTCCTCCTCTTTTAAAGTGCCTGCACTTAGCTTACCTTGCCAGTTCTAAAAACTGGGCCAAAAGCCAAGTGGGCCAATGAAACCTTGATCTTGGCTAGGAAACATGATACCAAGTGCAAAATAGAAAATATATGAATAAAAAAGAGGCAGTTGTTATGTGGGATTCATAGAAGTAACAAGGACAAAGTCCTGATGGATTATGTGCCAGGATGTTAGTTGAGAACAGGGCTGTTGGCACATCTATGCACACACAGGACCGGATTTATTAACATCTGAATTTTTACCATGAGTTTTCTGCAGCAAAAATAATGAATACAAATTTGCATTTATGAAACTCCAATGTTTGCGATTTATTAAGCGCAAAACACTTGATTATAAACATTTCCCATCTAAAACCTGGTGAGTTTGTGGGCGTTGTATTAGCAATATTCAAGCTATTTTTAATTTGAGTTTTCAAGACTTATTTGAGATTGGGCAGACTCATTAAAAATGATGGACAGAATAAACCCAACAGTATTGTTTTGTCTCCAATAAGGATTCATTATCTTATTTAGCATTTATTACTTACCTTATTTGGTAACAAGCACAAGGTACTGTTTCATTATTACAGAGAAAAAGAAAATAATTTTTAAAAAAAAGTGAATTATTTGATTAAAATGCAATCTGTGGGAGACGTGCTTCCCATAACTAGGAGCTTTTTTTTTTTAACATTCTTGATAAATATGCCTCTCAATGTATAACAGTTGATGCAGTGAACCTGTCAATGCAATCACTACCTATTCCCCTGCTCCCTGGATTCATGCATGTTGCAGGGTGAGAGTATCATACTGATCATACATGTAAGTAACATAAGCAGCACAAAAATAATCAGTTCTACTAATATAACCAACGCCATATCTTATACATTACCACTGATAAATGACGCCACCAGCTGTACAAGCGTTTGACTCAGGTGTTAGTTTACTGAAATAAGATGATTAATAGCCGAGAAACCTCAAGAAACCTCTTAAATAATACAGTTAGCTTTTTTTCAAGAGTTATAGAAAGCCAGTGCATGTACACTCATCTTGACATTTGATTACGCAACGTTTGGTTTGGCTCAGCCTCCTGTTGGCAGAGGTAGAAGAGTTACCTGTAAGCACTGCAGATGGTAGATGACACTCCCAGAAAGGAGGACGCTCAGTAAAGAATGGCTGACTGTAACCTCGTATTCACCCCAAGTACTGTAATGTTAATATTTATGCTGCTCCGTTCACCTAGTAACACAACAAGGGCAGTCTTTGTATTGAATTCTAAAACTAACATTTAGAACTAATAACGATACATCGTCACTATTAGTGTACTCATTTTGGCCCTCGAAGGAGCGTCCGAATTTTTTTTTTGTACCATCCTATTTTGAATTTACAGCTTTGTAATATAGTATAGTATTTATATCACTGATTGACTACCCAACAAGCTCAAATAAAAACAATGACCAAACATCACTGTTTGACCATATAATAGTACACTCGTTAGGAAATGCTTTTCATGTTGATCAACCTTCTTCCTGGAAAGTGTCTGTAGAAAACAATGGTTCAGACATGGGGTTTATGGCTGAGAGACCTTTGTGCGTTTATTGGCAACCTTACTAGTGGATTCGCGACAAAATTCACAATTTCACCATCTGCAAAGTTTTTGCGAAACGACCAGGAAAATTTGCTGATGCCATAAGAAAAAACACCCATTGACTATAATGCATTTAGAGCGAGAAAATTCGTCGCGCATAAAAGAATTTTGACATCTCATTATTCAAATAAATGTATTGATTGCACCTCCTCTTCTATTCATGCTTTTGGAGCTCATTCAGTTGACAAAAGATCAATTTATTTGATTGATATCTCCAGTCTCTGTGACGTTTCAGTGTGACATCCAATTATGACATGTCTATAAGGGCTGTGCACACAAATTAACTCAGGATACACTATTTTAGGAAAGTTTTAATATGGATCCAAGCCAACATTTGTAGTTACCTTTTCTCAGTATTATTTAAAATTCATTAAGTCATGAGGCTTTGCCTTCAGTTTAGCATTAGTGCAGGGCACTGCATCTGTACACAAATTAAGCATTTGTGATAATGAAACTCCCAGGCTGGAGCCTCGCTGGTGCCAACGGAAAATAAAGACGTTGACAATGCAGGATGGCCAGTCCTTGTTAGCTCAGGAAGGAAAATATTGTCCATAGGATTAAATGTTCTTTTAATGTTTCAGCTACAAACAGTTGTTTCACTTCCTCATCTACCTCTGTAAGGTGTTTAATAAAAGCTCTGCAAATGTTCAACTGACCTATTATACATGTCTGTATTTGGGTATCTTTATTAACAGTGCTGTAGTTTCTTAGCTGGCTAAACTGCACTTCAGCCCTTACCAGCAGATTTATTAAGGTTTGAGCTTAGCACAAAAAGTTTTTTACGTGATTTTTTTGGTCAAAACATTTTGGAGTTAAAATAAACTCTGATATTTCAAGATTTATTATACCCCAACCCCAGAAATAGCTGGAATCCGAAATACACCATCTAAAACCCAAGTTCCCAAAGTCTCTTGAACCATTTGAAGATGTTCATAGACTGCATGATGTTCGAGTTTTTTTCGGAGCGTATTGCTGAAAACTCGATCAGTTCGAGTTTTTTTTCACAGAAAACTCTATTAATTTGAGTTTTCGAACAGATTTGAACTCGCAGAATCTGTTTTTTTCCAGTTGAGTTTTTTCTTAAATAAGATACTATTCGAGGTATAAAAAAACTCTAACATTGGACCTTTGATAAATAAGCCCCTTAGTTTTGTTTCGGTACCACAAACACACATCTACAGAAAGCTGAAAATTGTATTATCCATGAAATAGTAATGAAATTAATCCCATGCCAAAATGTCTTAGTGGAGAGTACCTTAACAGGTGAATGTATTTACTTATCTGAAACCCCGGACCGGTGCTCCTATCAGCAGAAAACTGCACCCGGGGGTATTCCAGCGAGCACCACGGAGCACTTCACTTCCAGATTCTTCTTTCTTCAAATTTTCCGGGGCAGTAGCATGTGCAGTTGAACAAAATAGCAGACTTTTTAGTTAAAGTTTGGCTTTTCACTCTAATGCACATGCACAGCTGCACAAAGCAAGAAGAAGATGGAAGAGGATTACTCCGTGGTGCTCACTGGAATAATCCGGGCCGGTGCAGTTTTCTGCTGATAGGAGCACCTGCCCGGGGTTTCAGGTAAGTAAATACATTCACTTGGGGTGCCTAACATTTGGCACCCTCAAGTGCTAAACAACTTTCCTTCTCCTTTAAAGGGGAACTATCACGAAAATGAAAATTTAATATAAGCTTCAGCATACTGAAATAAGAAACTTTCTAAATACAATTAAAAATTCTGTGCCGATTCTGAAATAATCAAGTTTATCTTCACTATTCCTCTCTCAGCATCTGTTTCTCTTCATTCTGCTTCATTCAGGAGTTGGGTGTCAGACGAATGAACCAATATATCTTTAAGGGGGCTTCTTTTGCCTAGAAGATGTATTAGAGCTCACTCTATTAAAATCAACTGGAAATCCTGTCTCTCTACATGCAGAATTTGTGCAAAAGGCAGTTATTTTGTTAGATTTTGTTTGTACTGGAATCAGTAATTGGAGTGAGCTCTAATTCATCTGCTAGGAAAGAAAGTCCCCCTATAAGATATATTGGATCATTCATCTTACACCCAACTGCTGAATAAAGACAGAATGAAGAGAAAGGGATGTTGAGAGAGGGATAGTGAAGATAAACTTGATTATTTCAGAAGCAAAGCAGAATTTTAATTTTTAATTTTTGAATTTTTAATTCAGTATGAGGAAGCTCATATTAAATTTGTATTTTTGCGATAGTTCCCCTTTAACCAGTAATTATGGCTATGAGTTACCAGTCAAATAGTTTGACAGTTTTGATGAAAGACACTTTTGGCCATTGATGTGATTCTCTCAAAACAGTTTGTCAAAAGCCCGTTTTATGATCTGACACGTAGTTGCCAATATCAATAAGGTTAGTCCTTTGTGGACGACCCGCTTTAATTCTATCACCAGAGACAGTGTAAATGGCAAAATGAAGCCCTGACTTATCTACATGATGTGGACATTTGCTCATCTGGATGCAAAAAAGACACTGCAGGGAACCATTTGGGACTTCCTTGTGGCATTTAAACTCTCCCATATGGCCCATACAACGTATGTTCAAAGCTTCCCTACACTGACAGAATGTTACAGATAAAATACTGCATGGGTCTTTTTCCTGGAGAATTTAGTTAATGCCATTGTCATTTCCTGGTCTGCAGGCTGTTCTGGGTTCTGTGTCAAAGAAAAAAAAATACAATATCTTAAATCTATAGTTCTAAGAAGATGTCACACGTGGTGTAAAACAAACATTTTGGTCACATACTGTGTTCTTCTTTTTGGCCCTGAGGAAGGTCACAGTATGTTTCTGTTACTTTTATTTTTAAAATGTATATGGTTGAATTGATTTATTTGCGGTTTATCTACATTTAGCTAAGCTGCTGTTTTCCAAAGAATGCTCTTCTATTCTCTTTCTCTCTCTTTCATCCCCAAATTGTTTCCCCCTCCAGAGGTGTGAGCTAATAGATTCAGTACTCCATATTTTTTTTAACAAATGACCCCTGTGAGTGCTAGGCTGCCCACCCCAAGTGGGAACTCCTGGTGCAGACGGCCATAGTGCGTGACATCAGACACATGCATATTATTAGAGGAAACTGTGGCACAAATTCTCAGTGGCACAAATGTCCACCTGCACTGAAATCTTCCTCCTGGTTTGGGCAGCCTAGCTTTTTTTTTTTAATAAAACTATTGTTTCACCAACTGGAGTGTAAGCTATTGGGTAAAGAATATGGGGATGACAAATACTTTTTAAGGGTAATTCTGTTGTGTACTGCCCATCTAGATGCTGTTACTGAGTTGCTCACCGTGGTCTCTTCCATATGGGAAAGACCATAATATAGATCCACTATAAGGAAAGGCATATTTAATTGCTATTTTCAAGACATGCTGTTGAGCAATTACATATGTGTTTAGACTAAAGGTTTATGGTTTTGGCATATGTCCTCCCTTCTAGACCACGGGCTGACTGTTAATTATCGCTAAGAGAGAGGGAAGAATAGTGGATGACTCCACTAAATACACTAGTTCCTAATGGATTAAATAGGAATTGTGATTTATATGTATCTTTATGAGTACACTGTTTTATGTTTGTTTTCTCTCTGTATGCCTTACAGTGGATTATGGGTGTACTACAACTGGAGGTGTAAAAATGTCAGTGGTTATGCAAACCTGAAGACACTTCTTTAGATTAAATTTATGGCATGTTATCTGGAAACCCATTATCCTTAAAGCACCAAATTATGGGAAGGCCATCTTCCATAGATTCCATTTTATGCAAATAATTCTCATTTTTAAAAAGGATTTCCTTTTCTCTATAATAATCAAATAGTACTTTGTAGCTGATGGTTTCCCTTATTGCTTTTTATTAATCCATGTGACTATGAGTGGTGTAACATGACATTAATAACCAAGGCTTTAAAAAGAGCTAAGAGAACTGCCATTGTAATTTTGGGCTTGTTGCTGTAAAACATACAAGAGCCATGATTATTCTGTAAATTATATGCTTATAATCGGTGCTCAATTATGTCATTTGGGTCACGTGACTCACTGGAACTTGTGTATAATAACACATAATGAACCATCTGTTGTATAAACTGAAGATATTAGAAGTCCCTGCAGAGTTCCATGACATTGGTCTTCAGCCTCATACATTTAAATGGTCATGGAACTCCTTAGAGACAGATACATTTCTTATATTTTACAACAGGGCGTAAATTATTCCTTATATATTGCACTGCCATACTAAGCACCAAACTGTCCTGGTTGCCTACCGTCTTCCCATATGTTTACATCTGTAATCTGTCTTTGCTCTGGAGTATCCAGTTTGTTTCTCCTGTGCTCAGTGGCCTAACTATAGAGGAAGCAGAACCTTCTGTTCCAGGGGGGCCCAAACCATGGGGTCTTGTTTCCTCTAGTTACCTGAAACCCCCCTCCCCAGCCACTATCTTACCTTTGGCCAAGAAGCATGTTGCAAGCTGCTAAGTGCTAGGTGGTTAGTGGGTAGGCATAAGGCTGGAGCGGGCGGGGTGGAGCAGATGGGTGGGTGTGTTGGGAAGTGAAGTGCAGTGCGCTAGGCCCTCCGAACTATAGTTATGCCTCTGCCAGTTAAATATAGGCAAAGATGTCAACCAAATGGTGGTGATTTATGCCAACAGGATTAAACCACTCTTCTTCACATAAGTAGTATGAGACATGGGGCACTCAAAGTTCACTCAAAAGCTGAGGGAAATGAATGGCCCATTTTAAAAATACAACTTGTAAGAAATTGTAATATTTGCTAGGTACAGGTCACATTTTACAGGTTTTGCTAAGTACATTTCACATTTTCTTGGCAGAAGTAAAGGTAATTGGCATTTTGCCATTGAGTGATATTTTAGTATGTAGTCTACTACCTTGTGCTTTCTACTTCCTTCTGTAACTAGACAACAAATAATATAGCATGCATTACTTCCTCCTGTAACACGGCAGAAAATACAATCCAGCAGACCAGTCCTTGCCATGTTGCTCCAGATTCGATAAAAACTAATGTTTGTATCAAAAATTGCAAAAACTCTACTCCAGCATAAATATGGACATATAAAACATGAAAAGTAATAGTACAGTAATTATGTATAAATGTATAAACAGTAAAAATGTACAATCTAGGAGGAAAATCTATAATAATAATAATAGAAAAGACAGTCAAGTGAGCTCATGGTCCCACAGAAAACTTACAAATAGAAGTGGAATATTTGTTTCACCCTCCAAAATTTAGAATTTCAGCATTTTAGGACCAGTCAGTTACAACAGGGCAAACAGTGATTTTGCTTTATTTTCAGATGTTATTCTCATCAACTGGGCTATTTAAGATACAAGGGACCAGAGAATGAAATGCCTAATAACATATATAAAAAACTGACAAGGCAAGTAATATATGCCATGGTTGGTCACATGGTATAGATTCTGTCATTGGTATTGACAGGGACTCCTCCAGGTCCGGACTGAGAATTAAAATAGGCCCTGGCATTTCAGGTACACAGAGCCCCAATAAGCCGACACAGAGGCCCACCCAGCCCACTAAATACTGACTTTCTATGGCACCTTATAGCAGCCCCTCTGGCATTTGCCAGAACCCACAGATCGCCAGTCCGGGCCTGGACTCCTCCAATCAATGGGCCTACAGACTTGCTATCAGGATGCCAGCATATGATTACGTGTCCAATCTCCACCTAAATGTCACACAAGGAGATTTGTGTCTCCATTTATTTGACAAGACAAGACATTTTGAACAACACAAATGTTAATAGAAACCAGTTGTATAGTCTTCATTTCACTTTCATTTCACTTTCACAACCCTTTTTTTCTCCCTATATTATGTTTAGGTTCTTAGGTTGCTTGTAAAAACTGGAATTATTATTATTATTAATATTTTTTTCTTGCCAATAACATTGCAAGACTGCAGTTTCCCAAACCTTCCTGACCCAAAATGTTACAGGGATTGTAGAAGTGTAGGAAACCGACCACCCAGGTTCGGAACCTTTAGTAAAGGTTATAAGGGCATTATAAATGTAAGGTCACAACAATATTCCAGGGGTTAATAACCAATTTGAAGTACTAGTACTATGGTACAGACAGAGTACACTATATTGATTAATCGGGCATATCATCAATTTTTATAAATAGAAAGGATATATATATATATATATATATATATGTATATATATATATATATATATATATATATATATATATATATATATATATATATATAAAAAATTGTAGAAAGGACCAGCACTCCGTTTTCCAAAGAATTCAATGATTTATTTAAAACTCACAGTGTCTCCAATGTTTCGGCCCACTTTGGGGCCTTTGTCCCCCTGTGAGTTTTAAATAAATCATTGAATTCTTTGGAAAACGGAGTGCTGGTCCCTTCTACAATTTTATATACCTAATTTTGACCAAGCACCCGGCAAAACGAGATGTGAAGGAGTGCGGGTATCATCTGCGATTTCGTTATATATATATATATATATATATATATATATATATATAGATTAAAGTTTAAGCCATCTTTGGACACAGGTCAATACACTTACCTTATTTACTGGTACTGCATTTTTCACATTGAAATAGAACCCAAAGTAGACCATATTAAACACACCATGGCGTCCTAGTGTGGCACTCAGTCCTTTATTAATTCCTCGAAGGCCAATCCCTTGCGTTTTTATTATGTGTCGTGCTTGAGCAAAAGAGGATGGTTGCTGTAGAAGAGATTTGTGTTATTCACCCTTCTCCTCTTTAACATTAAAATATAAACCCAAAATCTTCTTAAAGTTAAGAAATATCACCCCTTTATTTGGTAAATGCTGACCAGGGGTTAAAAGGAAAAGGCGCACACAATTGCTTAGGATCCTACCACAACTAGCCATTGAATGTGCAAATTAGGGTTCAGATTAGGTCTGTTACTCAGGCAATCATTTTCCTGAGGCTTTGGTTGAGTCCAAATATTGTGGATGGGGTGCAGTATTTACCAGCAGCGGTGGTTATATATATTCGAGGTTTCCGTTTCACTAACTTTGATACTCTCCCACACAGGCATGGTAAGACAAAGCAAAACTCTTATCTACTGTATGTTGACATTAGTGGCATTATTGCATTTCAAGCTAAAGGGCTACTGACTCTTTAAAACAATGTACCTATGCATCCCATTTCATAGAAAGAACTATCATTTTTTTGTTGTTATTGGATTGATGACATTACAAACACACAAGCTACCCAGCAAAATTCTTTCCACAAACATTGCATCCTGAGATGACAGTTGCTTTTTTGGTATTAGCATACCCTTAAGGGTCTGTTCATCACCGACAAATCTCCTCTTCTTTGGGGCGACAATCTCCCTGAACTGCCTTCCCCCTGCCCTCCACTGGCTAAAATGAAAATCGCCTGCGGCAATGCACACGCAGCGTTTCATTTTCCGAAGTTGCCGAAGTTTCCTCGTGAGGAATCTGCTCGTGAGGCCAGACCCTAAAGAGCAATTGCCACTATCAAAAAACAAAATCACTGTAATGAATGTTAAAGGGGTTGTTCCCAGTATGCTCAGTACAGTGAAAAAGTCGACTTTTGACTTTTCACTCGCCCGTGCATGTGCCTGTCTTGACAAGAATGATGAAAAGACAGAAGAATTCAAAAAAGTTGGTGATGATAAGCTTCTACAGGATCACCAGCCCAGTGTATCAGGTAAGCAATTATAATCACCGGGGGTAACTACAGTTTTGGCACTCCCAGTGATTATACCTTTAGTTCTGCTTTAATCTATAGTGTTTATTATTTCTTCCTCGAAGTCAGGGCCGGCCTTAGGCCAATTGGACCAATTGGGCCCAATTGGGCCCCGCACCTCTGGGGGGCCCCGCACCACAGGGCAGCACAGATAATATTTCCCTCAGCACATGATGCTGCCTGACCTGCCCCCAACTTTGAGAGTCCAGCCCATCCCCAAATCCATAGGTCTAGCCTGCCCCCAACTCTCATAGGCCCAGCTTTCCTCCAACCTTGATAGGCCCTGCCTGCCCCCAATCTAACCAAGCCTGCTCCCAAGCTGAATCGGCCCAGCCCCAAACTAATTGGCCCAGTCCACTCTCCTATTTCCTCCCTCTCTCTCTTACCCTGTGTGCCCCTATTATGTTACCTTGTCTGCCCCTTTCCTTTCTATTTTGTGCCTGTATGCCCTTATTTTCCTAAATACTTGGTGTGTCAGTAGCCAGCAACACTTTGTCTAGGGGCCCCGCCAACATGGTCCCAATTGGGCCCCACATTTGATAGGACCAGCCCTGCTCGAAGTTGTTTATATATTTAACAATTTATTTGTGAGTTCTTCTACAACCAGGGCCACTGTTGTCATGAGATGAGCTGAAAAACTCACCTCGATGGGGCAGCAGCCTGCAAATTACTGGCGGGCCCCGGCGCAATCGCACCCCCGTTAGTTCCGCCACTGACGGGGTGGCAAAAAGCTGCTTCAGGTGATTTTTTTTTAAACTGGAAATTCGACTCGTCTAGTGCAGAAAGTGAAATTGTGCAGAAAAGGAAATCGCTGGGGGGCATCACAGGAGCCATCTCAGCCGACGAGGAGGGTAGAATTACCCCTGGCTACAACCAACACACATAGGCTCTAAATGCCTGATTCAGCATGAATCAGCATTGTGTAATGCACTACTGACTCACTGCATGGTTATGGTGCTTGTAGTGGGGAAAATATGTTAGATTTAGAAACACTAGGAAACTAGTAAATCACTATATGTGAAAAAATAAAACCCACTAGAGACTGAGTGCTTGTTTGTACCAAAAACATTTCCCTTCAATTGGTTGTAGGTAGCCCTTCAAGGCCAGACATGGCATTTTTACGTTGCGTTTTTGAAAAAGTTCCGTCGGGCGTAAATACACCACTGAAATCACATGCAACCGTCGACATGCGTTTTTCAGAACATAGGTTTTTTTTCCCCAACATGCACTTCTCATTGTTCTGGTTCACCAGCAGCATTATTAGAAATTCTCCATGCTTATTCTGCGCCAGTAAAAAACAGCCATTGACTCCAATGCGTTTGATGCAAGAAAAAAATCTTCAGTAAAATTTCACAATTCCTTTTGTTTAGCCAGAAAAAAAGTGCGAAAAAACACCAAACCGCCAGTATGTATGTATTTATGTATGTATTAGAATTTTGCAGTTTTTTCAGGTGAAACAAACAGCATTATTAGAATTTCACCATGCATGTTTTTTTGCTGAAAAAAGCAGTATTTTGTGCTGGGAAAGACTCCTGTTGACTCAAGCAAAAATAAAAAAGAAGATGCCCGTTTACTCCAATACTTTTAGCGAAATTTTGCATTTGCAAACGTTCCTCAGCATTAAGCAACTTTTCAGTTGGTCTTCTTTTTGCTTTTTATATTATTAGTCTGTCTATTTCTAACCTTCACTCGATAAAACACTTTGGTTTCCAGGGGCACTGACTTCAGCAACCCAAAAACACCTAGACTGGAAGGGTTCATTTATTATTTATTATTTGTATTATTTATTGCTTATCATATGTTTCAGGTCATCTTTCAAACAGTTGCCTTGTTGCTAGGGTAATTAAGCCCTACAAACCAGACAGCAGTTTTAATTCCAAGCCTGAGGGTTGCTGAACAGAAATTAACTATTTCAATAACATCAAAAAAGATCAATAGCACATTTTCATAGAATTCTGATATATATATATATATATATATATAAACAAGGGAAAGTTGTGCTCACCACTATTTTTTAAAACCATTAGGCGGGGGTGCAATGAGGGTGTGACCACAAAATACATATAGTCAACTACAAGAGGTCCTCTGCACTCAACCCATTATCAATATATTTAAGACAGAGACATTTTTTGCATACTGCTACTGAAAAATGCCTTACCCTTTAAACAACACAGGGATTGTTTGTCCATATATTGCAATATATTTAAGCTGGCCAACTACGTCAAAGTCATCCCATATCTGGCCAGTCCTACACTTAATTTTCATCTGATTCATCAAGAATTCAATTGCTTAATTATACATTTTACAAAGGGACTAAGTTTTACCTACAACTTACTTGTTGCTTTCAAAGTAAAACTCCCAAACTTGGCTGCCCTTTTATTAGACACCAGTGGGATCACCTGACTATAGCTGGGAGGGGTGGGAGCTACAACATGGAGCTGGTCTTTGACGTAGTTGGCCAGCTTAAATATATTGCAATATATGGACAAACAATCCCTGTGTTGTTTAAAGAGTAAGGCATTTTTTAGTAGCAGTATGCACAAAATGTCTCTGTCTTAAATATATTGATAATGGGTTGAGTGCAGAGGACCTCTTGTAGTTGACTATATATATATATATATATATATATATATATAATATATATATATATATATATATATATATATATATATTGAAAAAGGATTGCGGCACTCACAGGGTTTTAGCGAAAAAACAAAAAATGTTTTATTATTAAGCCTATATATATATATATAGGTAAAAAGTTAATTTTAAAGTGAGTTGGTGTAAAAGATAATCTATGTTTTATAAAAGTATATATATATATTTTTTCCAGATAATACTATAATATCATTTCTTGTCATTTTCCTTGTGTTTTTTTTTATGAAAAAATGATATTATAGTATTATCTGGAAAAAAATATATATATATACTTTTATAAAACATAGATTTCCTGAATTTGCTGTAGAATGCACATCAGAAATGATCACAACCTTTTTTAGTCATTTGCCCTGGGACCGAAGCCTCAGAGAAAGTCCTTGGCTGATGTTCCATCATATGATACCATTTTGTTGCAGGAGCCTCTTGGATGCCAGTTGTCTTGTTCAATAAATAATATTTAAAGGGGTAGTTCACCATACATTAATGTTTGCTATGACGTGGAGAGCAGTCTTCTAAGACTAAAATTTGCAATTAGTTTTATTTAATGCAAGGATATTGGAGAATAAACCTCAGCAATGGTAGGGAATGCAGAATGGCAAACATATTATTTCCACAGAGCAGAAATTCTCCCTACTGTAGTTTCCATTTTGTGACCAGACAAGGATCTGGTAATGTACATCTGAGTACAGCTCTAAAACCACCACAAACAGAATATTCCATGTTACCAGACTTGGATAGATTTTGTAAATTTGTATTGTATTATGGAATAAACATTGCCATTGTCACTAGCAAAGTTTGCATATAGCAGCTGGCCTAGGACTTCTTGGGAAGATGTGCGTCAGCTAAGAAAGCCTGGTGCACCAGCACATACAGCAGCCTACTGAAGTCACAAACATGGCACTGAAGGTGGCATGACTCATGCATTCAACTCACAAATAAGAAAAAATAAACATATGCTTTAGGCAAGTTTGAGAAGGATGTATTTGTAACAGTGACAATCTAGTTGCCTGCAATGTCCCATTCACATACACTGATTTATTTTAGATGTGACAGTTCATAGTGTCTTGGTAGCCAAGGTCTGCCCAATTGCAATGAATGCCAATGACCTGAAAGGAAGGCATATACTTAAACGGGTGGTTCAACTTTTAGTATGTTATCGAATGTCTCATTCTAAGCAACTTTTTCAATTAGTCTTCATTTTCTCTATTTTATAGTTTCTGAATTATTTGCCTTCTTCTTTCCAGCTTTCAAATGTGGGTCACTGGCCCCATCACACATGTATTGTATTATTACTCATCTTTCTATCCAGATCCTCTCCTATTCATATTCCAGTCTCTTATTCAAATCAATGAATGGTTGCTAGGGTAATGTGGACCATAGCAATCAGACTGCTGAAATTGCAAACTGGAGAGCTGCTGAATAAAAAGCTAAATAATTTAAAAACCACAAACAATAAAAAATGAAGACAAATTGTCTCAGAATATCACTCTCTACATCAGGGGTCCGCAACCTTTTTTACCTGTGAGCCACATTCAAATGTAAAAAGAGTTGGGGAGCAACACAAGCATGAAAAAGTCCCTTGGGGTGCCAAATAAGGGCTGTGATTGGATATTTGGTAGCCCCTATGTGGACTGGCAGCCTACAGGAGGCTTTACGTGGCACTATAACGTTTTTATGCAATTAAAACTTGCTTTCAAGCTCAGAATTCAAAAATAAGCACCTGCTTTGAGGACACTGAGAGCAACATCCAAGGGGTTGGAGAGCAACATGTTGCTGCTCTACATCATACTAAAAGTAACTCAAAGATGGACAACCCCCTTTAAGTATTTCTAGTCGAGCAAAATATTTGTAACATGGATTGTGGATCCAAGGAAGCATTTGGCTATGCGTGTACAGACTACATTCTGTGTGTGTGTTGTGGGCATTGGGGCCTTAATTTATTAGTATTACCTGGGCATAAGCATTACGGTTAGCTTGAAGTCCGACCTTGACTACCTCAAATGGATTGACCACAATGGCTTCGGTAAGTCCTGATCCTAAACCAGCAATTGCAAACACCTAGGAATAAACATACAACATGTGAAGAGCACAGAACAAAAAATATTTGCCATTGGCTGACAGGAACTCATGTTTGCAAGACGTTCTCTGCGCTGCCCAACAGTACATAAACACTGGATTCTTGGGAATAACATACTAAGAATTTAGGTCACTTTCTTGTGATTGGTATATTTTTCCAGGCATATAATATCACGCATTAGGAAACATCCTGGGAATCTAAAGCTAAACCCACGTGTATGGTTGTGTCATATTCAAAAAATAAACATTTAAGGTAAGACAAATCGATGATCACAATTCATTATCTATGTAAAAAGGGTAAGAGACAATAAATAGGTGCAATTGTGTCAGATTAATTTTAGTAGCTCATTTCTGGATAATAAACACACAAATGGCAGATAAATGGCAGATAAATGGCCAAAGGTTTCACGTTTGGGAGGTGCAATCACCAATGCCAAATTACATAGTGGGACAATTCTGCTGACGGAATGTGCCTTGTCCTTTAATTTGAGAAATTCATATTTCAACATATTTTCCTGCTGTAAAAGGCTAAAGATTTTCCTGATGTTTATTGCCCCTTTTAATGAAATAAACAAAATAACATGTGGACGATTACGACTTACCCATGCAGGTGGCAGAGACAGTGGAACCAAAAGCTTCTTATACTGCTCAAATGTGAAGAACTGAAAATGAAGGGTTAAATCATGAGAAAGTTAACAAGGAATATTAAATATGGAAATGGTGGCGAACTGTAGCAGCAGTGATATAATTGGCAATAAAGCCAACAATCCTGGAACTGCCACTTATAATGTGATGGAATGTGTACTTTAAATTGACAATAGAAAGTGATAACATAATGGTCGAATGGGCTTGTTCTAAGAAAGGAACCAGGTCGACCCATATGGAAAATAATAATACACGTATGGGATCTGTTATCCGGAAACCTGTTATGCAGAAAGCTCAAAATTACGGAAAGGCCGTCTCCCATAGACTCCATTTTATACAAATAATTCAAATTTTTAAAAATGATTTCCTTTTCTCTCTCTGTAATAATAAAACAGTACCTTGTACTTGATCCTAACTGAGCTATAATTAATCCTTACTGGAGGCAACACCAGTCTATTGGGGTTATTTAATGTTTATATGATTTTCTAGTAGACCTAAGGCATGAAGATCCCAATTATAGAAAGATCCCTTATTCGGAAAACCCCATGTCCCAAACATTCTGGATAACAGGTCCCATAATTGTACCTTAATATAAGTGAATAGAGCAGGGGTGTCCAAACTTTAAAAAAAATGTTATCTTATTCAGAAGTAATAAATGTTAAAATAAGGCCTCCCCTTTAAACTATATTATTTGTCCATATCTGCAATATACTCAAGCTGACAAACTGTGTCAAAGTGATCCCTTGTCTGGCCAGTCCTACACATCCGATTCATAAAGAATCAGTGGCGTAACTACTGGGGGTGCCCAGTAGGCCCTCACCCCCTTGGGGCCTGCTGAAGAAGTAAAAATGGTTTTTTTTTTGTACACAACAACTGGGGAGCTTGAGGACAGGGGGGCAGCGTGGGGCCCAGATGCACATCCTGTACCTGGGCCAGGGCTACAGCAGTTACGCTACTGTGAAGAAATCTAGTATTTCTTTGAATGACAGGGTCAAATGCCCAATGTATTGTTTAGTAATGGGAGCAATTCTCCATTCTATATGTAAATTACCCATTACCCATCCTCTCAGGCTGCAAAAGGAGCTTGAAGCATTCTCCAGTGGCTAAATAATACAACTCTAACCACTATCTCAGTTTCTTGGGTCTATTTCCCATGTAGGAGTATACCTGCAGATCAGCATAATTCTAAGTTCACCTATAAACCTTTTTTTGTGCTAATAGCTTTTTATTTCTCCATATAGGTCTGTGAGGAGGAATAAACAGTAAAATCCAAAGATGCATTTGGAAGCTTCTAAAATTTAAAAGAATTGCAGCAATTTAAATTACCTCTTTTGCCAACAGACCTTTGGTATCCAAACACAGTAGTAGGGTACAGGTGCTGAAGGTAGAGTATGTGCTACTTGCTGGCAGTGACACGTCACTCTCAGACGCAGCCATATGTCTTTAGGGCTAAAGGTGAATAGTCACACTGATGTATTACTATTGAAGATTGTACTACTGGCCCTTACGTAGTGACGCGCCGCGATCACACCATACTCCTTTACTGTATTACTGGCACGTCAGTGTGTCTATTCACCTTCAGGCCTAAAGAGGTATGAATGCCAACCGGTAGCACAATCAATGTAGCATATTCTGGTATTTTTTTGGAATTTACTGCGGGCCAATTAAAAATGGATCGCAGGCTGCAGTTTGAACACCCCTGTAATAGAGTAATAGTCCTCTGTACCTAATGAAAGGTAGCAAAAGGGTCGTGGCTCAGCTGTCTAGGGTGGCTTATCCAAAGAGGAAAATCAATTAAATTCTCCACAGCAGACAACTCCCTAGTAGTGATGGGCGAATCTGACTCATTTCGATTCAAAATGCATCTATGGGCGACAAAATGTTTTTGACGCGCAACATATTTTTGACATGCGACAAATTTTGGCCGTCATTATCGAGGAGAAACTCGGCGAACAAATTAGCACATCACTACTCCGTAGGGTTTCTGCGAGATTACAAAAACCATGCCAGTTTTTAGCTGTTCGCCAGTGGTACAGTTTTCAGGGAAATGTGAAGGCAGAATGGGTCTGAACATTTTTTTAACTAAAGGAAAAAAGTGTTGATTGCTGATGGTTTTGAAATCAATATATGAAAAACGGCAGCATGTAAAGTGTATGCAATTTAATAATTAATGTTAGTTACAATAGGTAAAAAATGCAACAGAGAAAGCTTGACTGAGCCTTCAGTTCCTTCGGTGGGAGTATGCAATGTGGAAAACAAAGTACAGAGTATTAAAACTGCCTAATTTCGATCTAGTGATTCTCAGAAGTACTGTATGTTTAATGGTCTTTTAAAAACACACACATATGCAAATATTAGAGCTACAGAGGAATTCTCCAGTGAGTACTTCAAAAACAGCCTTCATCTAAAGCTTCCTTTAGCCGAGAGTGAACACTTAGAGCTTGTTTGGCTGTTCTGTAATTCCGTGTGATGAGTGATTTGTGGTCACGTGTATATGCAAGTGCTGAGATACTCATACAAGAGAAATTCTAGAGACACCAGAATGTAAACATTATGCACGTAATAATCATACTTCTGCGGTTTTGCCAGCATGGGAAACATTTCAGAGGTCATGTTGACACTTGAAACATACTTGGGTTTGCTTTGTGCCCCTCAAACTCAAATCCACCTCAATGCAATGAGGACACCAAACAGGATATGTCTCATAGGACATTTTTCATATACTGGTTTCCAGTATCCTATGAAGCATCCTGCTTGTAGCTGCCAAACACACCCAGACAAAAGGAAATACAATTTCAGAAAATGTTCATGTAAAAAAAGTTGTTTTAGGAAGAACTGGCCATACTTATGTAGATATACTGATTTGACAAAGTCATCAAAAAAGTTGGTATTGTCCAGTATGGCCAACAAAGACATTGGCCAAATTGTACTGATATGACTGTATGCAAACTGAGCCTGATCATGTGGAGGACCATGAATTTCTGTTGAGAGAAGGACTCTTTCCATGACTCTATGTGCTTTTTTTCCTCATTAGGATTTTCCAATCGTTGTATTGCTATTGGGTAGGCAATTTTTTGGCTTCATGAATGGGCCAATAGGCTGCTAACTTGGTTAAAGAACTAAACCCTAAAAATGCCATGTTTTATATACTGAACTTATTGCACCAGCCGAAAGCATCAGCTTGTCAATAGCAGCAATAATCCAGGACTTATATATTTGTCACAGGGGGTCACTATCTTGGAAAGTGTCTGCTACACTCACATGCTCAGTGGACTCTGAGCAACTGTTGAGAAGCTAAGCTTAGGGGTTGTTGCAAATTATCAAGCAGAAAATGAGTTTGGCCTGTAATATAAGCTGATGTTACAGGGCTGATTATTAAATTCTGATGCTAATTGCGCTTGTTTCTGTGCTGCCATGTAGTAATTATTCATCTTAATTACTAATCAGCCTTATACTGTGACAGTTATATTCTATGTGTACTGCATATTTTGAGTCGGTCCCTAACTGACAGCAGCACAGAGCATGTGCAGTGAATCAGCAGAAAAGAAGATGGGGAGCTACTGGGGCATCTTTGGAGAAATAGAGCTTTACTGCTAAAGGGCTTTGGGTGTCTGGGGCTGGTACAGATGCCCAAAACATAATGTACAACATTTCTAGCCTACTTTTTTTAGTTTAACTTTCCTTGTCCTTTAAGTGCGTCTTAACTGTTGTTAATAAAGGCCCTTTAATGTGGACATATAGAGCATATTTACTTACATTGGAGACTACGGCCGGAAATAGGGATAGAAGAAGAGGCATGTTCCTAGGGCTATATAGTGCTATAGATAATGTTATCTATAGCTTTATTAATACAGGAAACATTTTGCCATCATAATTTTTTTTCGGTATACTATATTATTTTGCCTATAGATAAGCACATCTCCAGTGTGAACTTCTGCTTTGCAAAGTGGGGTCCTGAGTTTGCTTCTGACCATCTGCAAAATGTTTGTATTATCAACCCATGTCTGCATAGGATTCACCTGGATCCACCGAATTCTCACACTCAGAGAATGATGAGGCCCTTGTAGTTGATTCAATATCAATGGCTTGTGCTAAGTATAGGCTGGTGTTACAGAACTACCATCCAAGCATCTTCAAATAAGTTGAGTGGTGGAACAAAGCTGAGAAACATAGCTCTGTAAAACCTGCAATGTTAAGTGAGACCAGCCACTGACTCAAACAATAATGAATGAAGGACATGAAACTGCATTCTTATTTAACCCTGTGAAAGGCAAGGCATAAAAAGTGCTAATTACATCCAGTTCCCTTCTGAATGAAGGAACGTAAGGAGTTAATTCAATTGGAGGCCAAGGACAGAGTGCCAGAGACACATGCTCTGCCTTGCACTGATTTGTTTTGCTTATTGGGATAATGACAACGTTATGTAAATAGAGCAGGTAAAGAACAGATTTGCAAGGCATGCAAATAAATAATTTGTTTTACAGAACAGGAGACAATTTTCTAGTTTCCTTGTTATTTAAAGTCCGTCTCTGGTGCCGCTGCCTGGGGTCAGGTTCTCTGAAAGCCCAAAGGAGAACATTTTTCTTTAATAAAAAATACCTTCTTGAACACAAATGTTTTGTTTGTGGTGAAGCGTTGCTCAGGCTGAATTCTTACCAAGCTATTTACCGGAGGAGTCTGCATCAGTCTTATGTATATGTTCTGGGAACAAAGCAGGTTGTAATTCTAGGGTTCCCTTTTCGTGAAACCCCCGATGGGCACTCCTGTGTAGCCTGTATTACCCTGCATAAATGGCCATATTTACAACACACGCTAAGGAAAGCCCAACTTAAGGTTGCCACAACAGGCAAATATTTTGCACTAGTATCAACAAATTAGGGGCAAGTTGCACAGGAGTCTACAGGATTTGAACTTCGAGCCTCAAGTCCCTATTTTTCCCGCAGTTAATAATTGTGCAACAATGGATGAAAGTATTCCCCTCTTAAACACATTTTTTTGGTCTTCAGTTTGAATCCACTTCTGCTGCATTTACTATACACTACCCTTGTGTCTAGTCTAGAAAGGTCAGTGATATGTCTTATGTCTGCTTAGGCATTATGTAATATATATGCTAAAAACACTACTATAGTTCATATAAACAAGCTGCTGAGTAGCAATGGCAGACATTGAAAAAAGGCTATGGGCTATTCCACACGGGGAGATAGCGACGCGTTTGCGGTCGCGGCCTCGCCAGGCTTTTTCAGGCGACTGTTGAAAAGCGCATCGCCTCGTGTGGTTAGCACAGGCGTTTTTACATAGGCGCCCATACAAAACTGTCGCCTGCGCCGGTCGCGGCGACTGTCGCGGCGCTTTGTCGCCGCGACCGCAAACGCGTCGCTATCTCCCCGTGTGGACTAGCCCTAAATGTCACAGGATAAATAGTGGATAACAGATAACATCATTATGTTCTACAGAGTTTATCTGCTATCTGCTGTGTAACCTGAGCCTTTTCTCCTTTGAATGGCTGCCCCCATTGCTACACAGCAGCTTATTTCTATAAACAATAGTAGTGTTACTGAAGCAAACACAGCAGTTTTACCAGTGCAGAGCAACACTGCATTATATTTTTATAATTTCTTTTTTTTTTATGTTATTGGTCCTTTAAGTGTTTTTCAGTTCCCCAAGGCAACACTAGAGTGGAAAGATCTGTTATACACCTGAAAAGTAAAGGAACATGTAATTTAGTGTATCCCTTAATGAAGTTTAGTAGACGCTTCTGTATAGTAGTTACTGTATATAGGGTACTGTCTCATCATCTCTTTCCTTCTGGGTTCCCCAGAAACCCCTGCATGGAAGGGAGAGAGAAGAGAGCTCAGAGGAGGCAAGTGAGGTTATATGTATTGAGGACAGTCACTATAGGCTTGAAAAGTAATTACCAGAAATATGTACAAGAGGTACAAGCTTAAAACATAACATAGTTCGAGGTCCTACCTTTACAGCACGTTTGGGTGTCTCTGCTAGGATAGGAGGCAGTATCCCTTTGTAGAATCCAAGCAGCCTATAAACAGAAAATTAAGAAAATAAAGGCACTGCAACACAAAGACATCAAAATATATAATAAAAATTACTCAAACATTGTATGCCTAAATTAAAAGAAGGTATTTGCATCTGATAAAACTAAGGGCAAATTTATTAAGGGTCGAATTAAAAATTTGAATTCGAATTTTCGGATTTTTTTATGTTTAAAACTCTCAAATTCAAATTGTGAATTATCCAAACTCGATTTGAGTTTTTATTTGAATTCGAAATTTATCACACTCTGGCCCTTTAAGAACTCAAATTCGACTATTCGCCTCCTAAACCTGCTGAGTTCATGCATAAGTCAATGGGAGAGATCCAGAGACCAATTTGGATATGTTAGTAGCTTCCCTGAAGTTTTTTTTTTTGGAGAAAAAACTTGAATCAAGTTTAGTCGAATTCGATTCAATTCGAGCTGGTAATATTTGTGCGGGTTTAAGATATTCGATTCTTTTATTGAATAACCCTCCAATAAAATTTTGAGTATATTTGAATATAATAGAATTTAAAAAAACTCTTTTAGACCTTAAACGTGCCTCTAAATGTGTAACATATGTTAGACATATGACTTCTTTATTTTAGGCATACCCTACTTTTATCTTCTTGAGTCCTTTTTACTACATACAGTATATATTAATAAAACTGGTGCTGAAGTAATAAAAGTGGGTATTGCACACGAACAGTACCATCATCCTTTTTAGCTGTTTAATAAGGTATTGTTATCATGAGCACCAAGATGTAATAATTCAGGTATCACAGGAGCCTCATAGCTGCAGTTACCCTTTTTTTATAAAGAGTATATGTTTTACAACTGTACAGTCTATCTTTAAGCACAAGCACCTAAGCTCTATTCCAGTGGTTTGCAGTTATTTAGATAATACAGCATATTTCTAATAGAGAGCAAGAACAATCACATATTGGAATTGCAGTCCAGGAACGCTTCAACCTTTCTGGGAAACCCAAGTTACCAGTTAAGAATAATACAGCATAATGAGACTACCAGGTTCTCCCCTCTATTATATTTTTCCTTCTCACAATGCTTTTAATCTTATGTCTAATATTACATTTAACACATTCATGTATTATTTCTCTATTATTACTGCATTAAATCAGCAACATTAAACAAATAAAGACTCAGAAGGAGTGTACCCAATTGCAATTTCGGATAAGGGTTTATCTGTAATTTGGATTTCCACACCTTATGTCTACAAAAAAATGATGTAAACATTAAATAGGGCAATATAACTGTTTGCCTCCAATAAGGATTAATGATATGTTAGTTTGGATGAAGTACAAGGCACTGTCTAAAACAGAAATCTTAAAAAATATAAAGAATTTAATTGAGTCTATAGGAGAAGTAATTGGAGCTTTCTGGATAATAGGTTTCCAAATAACAGATCCTATAACTGAATATACATTAATAAGTGGATTGCATTCCTGCTTCTAATGAATGATCATGAAGCATTATGAACTCCACCCTAACTAACTCCCTCCTCCTGCTTCAGCTTCAGTTCAATTTAAATACTTACATTGATTTGTTCCCAGAGCATAAAAAACAATAGATTGTAGGAGGCTCATAACAAAAAATAGTAAAGAAGCACTAGTTTAAAGGACAACTAAACCCTAATTTTGCTTAGGCTTATAAAGAGATGCACAAATACATCTTTAGAAAGGAGATTTCATGGAAACACATTGTCTGCAGACATAGTATCAGTAAACCTCCCTCATTCAGCTAGAGTTTCACTAAAGTTCTGCTGTTCCTCTTAATTTGTCTGTTGACCTAACTCACTCCTAATAATATCTTCCCTGCCCTTGGACATGACAACCAAATATATGATCCCTCTATACATGCCTAAAAGCATCCTGCCACCTATTGAACATAGGAAAGGTGTGAAGGATACAGACATGTTAGAATAAGGTTAGAGTAACCTGAGACAGTGCAAACATCAGCAGGAAAATGGAAAATGTCCATTAAGGAAGGGATCTGAGAAAGGATTGGCAACAGAGCATTACAGAGCAAACAGCACACCTGGGAAGCGCACCCTACCCCCTTCCAATCACCCCAGTCCCTTCATATATCTGTCATCGGAGCAGGGCAACTGAGAAATAAATTAGACCCCTCACTTTGGCAGCTGCACAGATCAGGTTCAGTCAATATCATACTCTTAGTACTATCATAATCTTTTTGTGTTAGATCTCTTCGCTGTTTGTAAAGAAAGTATTTCATGCTTTTTCTACTCTCAAAACAAAATTGACAGTTGTTTTTTATTTCTGACACAATAATAAAAAGACACCTGAAATTGTCTTATAAATGAGATCAAAACGTTTACCTTTTGCATAAGAAGACTTAGGGGCAGATTTATCAAGGGTCGAATTGAAATATCCCATTTTTACATTTAAATTTGACTAAATTTGGAATAGTCCAAATTCGCTTAGAATTTGAAAAACATTAAGATATCTTAATTTATCATGGACTGTCTCTTTAAAAATTAGACAGACTATTCGCCATCTAAAACCTGCCAAATTGTTGTTTTAGCCTATGGGGGACCTCCTAGAAACTATTTGGAGTCATTTGATGGACTTTGAAAAATCAAAATTTGTTTTTTAAAATACTTTGAATCTAATTTGATCGAATACGATCCGAATTCGATTTGAACGATCGAATACAGCTAAAAAAAAATAGATTTTTTTTTTTAAAATAAATTTTGGTTGGTCTTTTTTTACTTGGATTTCGAGTTGATGGGAGTTTAAAAAAACTCCCATCACCTCGAAATTCGACCCTTGATAAATCTGCCCCTTAATCTGATTTATTTTAAATCAGCTATGTTACAACTAGTTATTGTACAAAGGAAAGCCCCCAAGTTTTGGTCAGTTCCACCAACATAGACAGTGAATTCTAAGCACTACTAGCAAGATATTCTCAGAGACTTAAACATTTCCTCTACATCAACGCAGTACAATATTTTTCAAAAGGATAGCATGTATATTTTCAAGAGGATTTTTTTGGTAGGATTGCTGAATTCATTCTGTCCTGGAATGGGCAGCATTGGGTGGCTACACCGAATTGCTGTGTCTCATTCAAACTCGTTTAAAAACAATAAGGTATCTAGTACAGAAGTACTGTGCTTCGTAATCATAGGACGTTGGACATCAGCTCTCAGAACATCTGGGGAACCAAGGTTAGTAATTACTGAGACTGAATGCACCATTACAACTATTTTTTTTTGAATATTTTATTCATTTAAAAATAACTGATGGCAAACATGAAACATTGGGAACCATATGGAAACTTTTATTAATGGAGGATTTTTTTTATAATGTGCGTTATTTTAATTGATTATGTCGTTTGTAAGGAATGTCTGTCTTTAAGGAACCCAATTACCTGACTCCCAGGTTTGAAAACAGTTTTTAGGCATTAGAAATCCAAACATATTTGAAGTAAATTTTTGGGTACTTCGACCATCGAATAGGCTATATTCGACTTCGATTCGAATGATTCAAAGTAAAAATCGTTCTAATATTCGACCATTTCGATAATCGAAGTACTGTCTCTTTAACAAAAACTTCAACGTCATACTTCGCCAAATTAAAGCTACAGAAGTGCAATGTTAGCCTAGGGGACCTTCCAGAGCACTTTTCTAAGTTTTGTTTGGTCGAATAAAAATTGTTCGAACGCTAAATTCAATTCGAGGGTCGAATTTCGAAGTTTTTTTAAATTCAAAATTTGACCCTTAGTAAATCTGCCCCCTAGAGTAATATATATGTCTGTAAAATGTCCATGCATCAAATGAAATCTGCACTCACGGGTCTTTTCTTGGTCAAAAAGATGAATTTAATTCAAAGCTAAGTTTTCCGTTGTTACACCAGCCTTCCTCAAGGTACAACAACCCACAAACACATCCCAATTAAACAACTAGTGGAGGGAAAAAACATGAATGATGTCAGTGTAACTGTAACACAATATCCATGAGACACAGTACTACAGTATATACAGTATATACAGTATGCATAGTGTAAAATAAAATAACATTTTAATAAAACTGTTGATATCACTATTGGTAAAAAAAAAATATTTGTTCTGTGCTTATCTCGTCATGGCTGAACTATGCTATATGTTTCCTCCATGTATTGCTGCAGAATCAAATAGACAAAACTAACAAACCCTGTATAGAGATGCTTTAATTAAACAACCCAACAACCCAAAAGTTTTTAAAATGTCTAACCTTAGACTTATTGGTCAAAACATCCCCCATTTTCAGCTGTGCAGGTTCTAGACAGCCAACCAGCTAGCCTTCCTGAAACATTTGTTACCATACACTAATTTAGAAGCATTTCTCTAAATTCTTTTGAATAATATATCCTGAGCTGAATGCAATATTAAGGGTAAAGTTTCATCTATGACATACTGCACAAACTGCCAATACAACCTCACACATTATTAATCCCTCTTTCACTGCATTCTAATATTGTGTTGCTTGTGGTCTACTGCTTGTTTAATCCATTGCTTGAAACATTTTGGGCATCTTAAACGAATAGCTTGTCCTATGCTGTCATTCATATAATTAATGTTCTATGAGTAACCTATCAATATTGTGTGTTTGGATCTCTCTGCCATACCCAGACGTAATAAGAAAATACATATCCATCTGATGTTCTTCCATGATATCATCATTTTAATTTATTGTATTTTCATTTTATTTCAATTATCACTAGACCCACACTACATAGGAAAATGAACCTTTAGATCATGTGACAGATATGCAAATGTATACTTTGCTCACATTCTCTACTAACTGTGTGGCGTATTACATTTACACACTCGCTACCTTTCTGTTGGAAGAAAACACCAGCGTGCATTGTGTTTTGTTGTTATTTCTACACTGCCAGATTCAGATTCAGTTATCCGCAGTTTTATGATGTCTATTATACTTTTTTAATTACATATATCCATCTTGGTCTGCCTCATTAAAGTGTTTGCCAGAGTAATTAAGGACTTGCATGAATTTGCTTGCTTGATGTCTGTTTCAGCTGTGCCTCAATATGAGAGTTAAATCACGTAAGAACTAAAGCTCAGCATTTTGTAGACATAAACATCTCTGCAATTGGTCTATTTGTTTGTTGTCTTTCTTTGATTTTAGTTTTGTAACTTTTCTGCTCTACCTTGCTTCACGCAGGAATTATAACTTCTGGTCAGTAGGGACAGTAACCCTAGAAGCCAGAAAGTGAAAGAGACTGTAGGGTGCATTACCTATGAATAAAGTGCCAATAAAGGCCGCAATCAGATTTTTTTGCACTGTGTGGGGTATTGTATGAATAGCCTCAGGTAGAGTTCTGCAGAGGTTTGGGAATAGGCATAGATGCGGGTTGGCGGGCCTGCAGGCATTATCAATAGCATGCTTTTCCCCCTGCCCACTACCACTTCTGAGAACGTAACTTCCTGTTTACAGCAACAGCACTTCCTGTTTCTAAGTAGTCAGCAGTCGCAAAACGGGTTGTGGATTGAGTACTTGTGGGTTGGGTAGAGGGTCCAAGCAGGTAAAGCTGTGGGTTGCGGGTCCGGGTTTCAAAAATGGTTCTGCGCTGGACTCTAGCCCTAGGCCTCTATACTACTTTTGGAGTGCAGAGATATATGGACTGAAGTTTAGACCACAATAGTTTCAAAAGGGCTTGGTGGGGGAGGCATGTAGGCATCTTCCCTTCTGCCCTGGACCTATTGTGCCCCCTAGTGCCATTGCACTTGCAGCCGGGGGCTTTGAAAATGAGCTCTTGTGTCATTTTACTACACTGCAGAACATGCTTTATAAACACGTTACTAATAATTCTAAATAACAAAAAAACAATAACATTAGATCATGGACCCCATTATAAGTATTATGTATATGTGGATTGTTCTGTACCGGAAGAATAAGACATGCTCCTTTGCTATCTATGACTACAATATAATATATAAAGCCCCTGCTAGGTGACTTTCAAACCTGTGTCCTCTAACATTCTTATATTATCATCTTATATGAAAGCATAGGGCCTCAGATATTAGATATAAAGTCTGTAGAACTGAACACCTAATATACTACAGATTGCCTATATATCATAGAAAAGTAACTAAATAAGTATGGGACCTGTTATCCAGAATGCTCGGGACATGGGGTTTTCCGGATAATGGATCTTTCCGTAATTGAGAACTTCATACTTTGTCTACTAGAAAACAGTTAATTAACGCAACAGACTGGTTTTGCTTCCAATAAGGATTAATTATATTTTAGTTTGTATCAAGTACAAGGTTCTGTTTTATTATTACAGAGAAAAAGAAAATAATTTTTTAAAAATGTGGATTACTTGAATAAAATGAGTCTCTTGGAGACAGACTTTCTGTAATTCGAAGCTTTCTAGAAAAAAGGGTTTTCCAGATAACAGATCCCATACCTGTATTACAAATGAACAGTCACATATAAGGTATCTAGTACAGAAGTACTGTGCTTCGTAATCATAGGACGTTGGACTTCAGCTCTCAGAACATCTGGGGAACCAAGGTTAGGAATTACTGAGACTGAATGCACCATTACAACTATTTTTTTTGAATATTTTATTCATTTAAAAATAACTGATGGCAAACATGAAACATTGGGAACCATATGGAAACTTTTATTAATGGAGGATTTTTTTTTTTAATGTGCGTTATTTTAATTGATTATGTCATTTGTAAGGAATGTCTGTCTTTAAGGAACCCAATTACCTGACTCCCAGGTTTGAAAACAGTTTTTAGGCATTAGAAATCCAAACATATTATTGTAAAGTTTTGCTGCCTCCCAACACATGAAAGGTTCCCATATGAGGTGTTTATAAATCCCCTATGGAGATCGCTAATTCTAATTTAAGTTTGAATTAATGGTCAAAAAAAACATCAAATGGCTTTGTGGACGCCATTCTGAATAAAAAGAACAGGCAAACCACCTTCAATAATATATGTAAAATGTTTATTGTATCACCTTTTCCATGAAATACTGGAGTGCTTTGCAGATAAATTCATTGAGAGATCTGCTTCTGAGATTTCTGAGAGATGAAACAACCCCCTTTACCCGTATTTTATGAAGGGTCAATATACTGCAGGATAACTGCAGTATGAAGTCTACTCATTCAACGGACTGTGAGCTCTTCCGGCAGGAATACAATTCCAGTCTGATAATGAACCTTCATCAGTTTCCTAACTGTATTTAATTATATTTACGGAGTCCCTATATTTGTTTTATATTGTTCCTTCATGAAGCCATGAGTTTCCTGTTGACGTTACAGAGTTAAATTGATGCTAAAATATACATTATACTTTAGCTTCTAAATGTGTCAGCTTGTTTTCCTATTTAGCTTTGGTATGTCCAACAACGTACAGTATATTAGTATTTGTTATTAATGTTACTCTCAATATGAGGCTCTTGGCTATGATCTGAAGGCATGTTATTAGTCATTTTTTTCCTGTTTAATTAAAAATTACAGAAACCATCAGCAGTGTAGAATATAACAGTGCAAGTGTCTGCTAATAATTAGGGTAAATCTCACTGGCACTGATTGTTAGGAGTTTGCTAATAAACTCGACACGGGACTAGCTCCATCTTAAATGTGGCACAGATTAGAGGGAGGAAAGCATTGTATACATATAGGCAATTTGATGCATCCCATATGTGAGTCATGGAACTTGCCTTTTTATCTAATGAAGCTGCAGGGAATTCAACCTTTAACGGACGATATTCATCAAACTCTTGTTAACAAGGCTGTATCATCCATTAAAGTCAAATTGGAGATGCTCCAGTTGCAACATATGCAACTGGCCTTTCAGCCATGGCAGCCTTTGCAGTGGTTATTAGCACAAAGGCGCCACCACAAAGGAGGAAACTGGACTGACCATCTACTCACCAATTATAATTGGCCAGTTCAATAAACATTGTAAAAAGCATACACTGAATATACAATGTTTTGTTGGAGTACTTGATTAGTGCCTAGTGAGATTAACTGAGATCTAAAGGTCTGTCCATATGTACAGGAAAACCTGTTAAACACTTGGAGATGTGGGTCCACACACAAAGACAAATTACAAGGACCATATGGATAGATTTTCATCTGAAAGATGCTCTAAACAGTCTGGGATCTAATAGAAAGCTACTTTCTTCAAATTCAAACACTTATTTTTAGGGTGGTGACTTAATGAAAACCAAACCCCTTTTTATGAGAGGTGTAGTAAACACTAAGACAACAAATGTTTGTAATAGATAGTTCAAAGATGATTGCTATGCAAATTAGACTATACATTTGATACAATAGTCAGCAATTATTTTTGCGTTTGTTGGCTGATTAGTGGATTATATATTTGATGCCAATCTACTTATTTTTTAATTTCTCTGCCTTTCTGGCCAAGAGCAAAATGCCAAGTCACACTACAGTATTGCATAATGGCAGGGGCGATCCTGGCCCATCTGCCTCCTAAAGCAGCAGCAGTTGCTGCTGCCCCCCCCCTCCCCCGGAAATTCACTCTTAAAGTACCAGGAGCAGCATTTTTGCTGCCCCTGGTACCAAGTGGGGATCTGCCGCCTGAGGCGACAGCCTCAACTTGCCTCATTGGCGAAGCACCCCTGCATAATGGAACACAATACTTCAGAACCCTCCACACAATGCCACTGGCATTGAGCATATTGTTCTAGAATTATGCAGAGATCCAATGAACAGCTATAACTGTGTTTGCCTGAAGTGAGAAGTATAGGATTCAGAATTTTCTCTAGATACCAGAATTTTCTCTACAGAGAAGAGCAACATGAATGCTATCAAGGTGGGCTTTAAGTGACGTTTCAGGTGTTATTTAATCTACTAACTTGGGCTACAGTTATTCTAGAGACAGGCTGTAGCATCTGCATAGTGCTTACCATTTCATGAGGTCAACAGTGTCCACAAACATTTAAGGTATGACCCAACTAGGACGTTTTACATTTACCGTGATGTCTATGAGGGTTTTCATTAATTCAGGTCATGATATACAGTATCTAATATCATTGAGTAAAGTCCACTTGCTATAGACTTATCTCCACTAGATATTGTATTTACTGTGATTTGGTCTCATTATTGCCAACTATGGTTAGTTAGTCTTAACGCCACCTCTTATGCACATGTACTTTAAACCCCTTCATTTCTAGTTTAGTCTTTCTTTCAAATAGCATCAAAAAAGTGGTCTTTCGTATGGAGGTGATTAACCATATGGAGGAAATGTAAATCACTGGGGAGTAATCTGTTTAGGGCCTTTATATCCACACAGAATGACCACAAAGCAGAAGATCAATTATGTTCCCTCCATTTGCTGCCAATGGGAAGTTGTGCAAGTAGCTCCTGACCTACAAAGATGTCTGAAAAATATACAATGAAGACAAAATGAAGATGCATGAAACCACTACTATCCCAATGTGAGCCTGACATTACGCAATTCATGCTGAAGCCCAAAGCAAATATAATCTGCTCCTATAGGACACCCGGGGGCCTTATTTATAAAATGTGTATTTGGCAGTTTTGTGTACTTTGAATTAACTCACAATTTAAAAAAAATATCAACCTTATTTATTTAAAAATCTGTATATAAAAAACATGAGCAAAATTGTTGAAAAAAAGAAACAAATTCCTTGAAGAAATTGATTAAATTTTAAATTAATAGTTTAAATTTTGCCTAGGAGAAACTTTAAGATGCTGAAGTTTTGCATTCGCGTTTTTCGAGTTCAAAAATACTTGATTTGAAGTTATAATGCAAGTTTTAACAAAAAAAAAAAAATCGTGAATTGTTGCAACAACCCAAAGCTGCATGTTGATAACGTTTATTTTTTGTAAAGAAAGGATTACTGCTAGATCCCAGGTATGATTAAAAAGTATACTAGAGGGATAGTGATGGAGTTCTGTAAAAATGTTGATTAATGAAAAAGCTACTTTTTTCTACAGAGAAAAGTTTAATTTCTCAAAATCCTGCAGCTTTTATCTACTTCCTTCTTGTCAAAAAGCAGCATTCCTGCAATAAGTCATGAGAGAGCTACCAAGCATTCTTTAACAAAGAGCACACAGGCAATACTAGAAAGCTTAGCCTGGAATCTTCTTTGTATAGAGTAAAGTAGTCGGCATGATCAGCTAAGATTAAACAATGCAGATCAAATAAGAGCTTTGTAATTCTGTCATGATTTTTATGGTATAGTTTTTATTACAAAATTACATTGTTTACCAGTTATTCATCCTACCATTTACAATTTTATTCTAGCGACAAAAAAATGTATTTTTTTTAGTTGTAATATTGGTGTGTAGGCAACCATCTCAGGTCAGGTAGGGGAGTGATATCATTCTAACTTGCAGTGTAGCAGTAAAGAGTGACTGACGTTTATCAAGTCACAAGTCACATGAGGGCACCTAGGAAACCAACAACGTGTAGCTCCAAGTCAGATTTCAAAAATATCCATTTGCTCTTGTGAAAAACAGATTTCAATGCAGGATTCTGCTGGATGAGCACTATTAATTGATGCATGTTTCCCATGACCTTAACATGACAGAAATATTAGCAAACCCACGAAATACCTGGGTATATAGTAGTGAGCAATGCCCAACTCAGCACTCCACCACTGTCCTTGAAAGAATGATGTCCCTAAGGGTCTGGAGACACGAGCAGATTCGAGGAGATTAGTCGCGCCATCTATAAATCTCCTCTTCTTCGGGGCGACAATCTCCCCGAACTGGCTTCCCCCCAGCCCTCCGCCTCACGAGGAAACTTGGAGCAACGAAGCATTGCCGCAGCCGATTTTCATTTTAGCCTGTGGAGGGCAGGGGGAAGGCAGTTCAGGGAGATTGTTGCCCCGAAGAAGAGGAGATTTGTCGCTGGGGAGACTAATCTCCCCTAATCTTCTTGTGTGGCCAGACCCTAAGAGAGGAAAAAGGTGCCTGAGAGGAGGTAAAGGTGCCCTGATTTTGTAAATCCCACCCCCACGCTATAAAGGTAGATAGTGAATAAAAGGGAATACATGGAAAGTTTGATGGCCAAAGGACTCTTACACACGGGCGTTTTTTTCTGCGTTTAACACGCAGAAAAATAAATGCATTTCGCAAATTGATTCCATTATATTCTGCCTGGTTGTACTCATGAGCGTTCTGAGTTGCAGTTTAATCAGTTTGCATTCTATTGCGTTAAAAATGCACGTTGCATTCTCTTGCGTTCGACGCACATTTAGCTATCAATAGAACAGAGGGTTGTGTTTGGAATGGGGGAAAAACGCACTTAGTTTCGTCAAAAAATCATGTTTAAATGCTATATATATGTATAAGAGCCTTTAAAGAACCTACATTTTTTAACATTTCTTAAAGGATAAGGAGATACATGATTCCCATGACATTCCTGGTTAAGGAAGATGATCTAGGGGATTTCCAGGTGAGGTAGAGGAGGGGGTTTCCACTGAACATTCTGGGGGATGGTCCTGTATTATCAGCAGACACAATTAACTTAATTAAACCTCATCTTTATATGTAACGGCTGGAGTTTTTTAAAAACTTTTACTTGCAAAGTGATGTCACATTTTACGCAGAGCTTTCCAGAAAGTGTTCATTGAGCCTATTTTAATTTAGAGCTTAAAGTGGCCCTCTACCCAAAAACTGGTTTTGCATTATGAAAGTAAATGTCATTTTAAGAAACTTTCCAACATATATCAGCTACAAATTCTTTCAAAAAGGTGCTGACATTTTTTGCGAATATAATTGCCACTAAACAGTATCTGTCTGGTGGGTTATATTCTCTGCTCAGCTGGTTCGGTCTAATGAAGAAAATATAAGAAACCTGTAGGAGAACTGACCTGCCACGTTGTTTCAAAAGTCAGACCCCAAGAAGAGAAAAGGATAAACAAATACAGCTTTCCTTTTGCAATTACATTGACAAATAACTCAAAGATTGTAAATGTGCTATGTATATTGAGATGCTCAGAACACTAAATATGATTTGCAGATACCACTAGACTTTCTGTATATTAATAATAATAAGTTAACTTTTAGTATGTTATAGAAGGGCCAATTATAAGCAACTTTTAAATTGGCCTTCATTGTGTATTTTTTTGCAGTTTTTTTAATTATTTGCCTTCTTCTTCTGACTTGTTCCAGTTTTCAAATGGGGGTCACTGACCCCATGTAAAAAACAAATGCTCTGTAAGGCTACAAATGTATTTGCTCATTTTTATTACTTATCTTTCTATGCAGGCCCTCTCCTATTCATATTCAGTCTTTAATTCCAATCAATAGGTGGTTACTGTGGTACCTTGGACCCTAGCAACAAGACTGCTGAAATTGCAAACTGGAGAGCTGCTGAATAACAAGCGAAATTACTCAAAAAACACAAATAATAAAAAATGAAAACCAATTGCAAATTGTCTCAGAATATCAGCCTCTGCATCATACCAATAGTTAATTCAAAGGTGAACAACCCCTTTAATACAGACCTTGTAGTTATAAGATTAAGAGTGCAATTTATGTTTACAAGCAAAATGTATTTCACGTATGGGCTTTTTCCACCTCCACTCATGGTATATACAGGCATGCAGCAGATTACATAGAGACTCTGACTATAGTCCACTAACTCAGCAAAACAAACAGTCTGTAAGCTATGAGCATACTTCAGAGAAGGGACTTACTCAGCTTACACACAGAAGGGAGTTCTGCTGCTACTGTGAGCCTACCCTGGCTTCTGAAACATAAGATGGCAAGTGATACTTCCAACTCCTGGCCAGTACTAACCCTACCAACACTCTTCTGAGTGCAGGCCCAGGTTTGTGGAGAGTCCACCAAGGCCCAGGCCTAGGGCTGCAGGATTTTAGGGGGCGGCATGCTGCCCAACCGCTGCCGCATTGCTTTAGAAACACTGGGGATGCGCAGGAGATACAATCGTTTTTTAAATTTCTGTGCTCCAATCCTCATTGCTCTGGTTCAGATGAAAATGTGAAAGAATAAAATGGAGGGACCGGGGGCAACGAACAACATCGGGCCTAGGGGTGCCCTCTATGTAAATCCGGCCTTGTCTGATGGAATTGCTGCCCAATTACTCATCCTGATGAATTATGGAGCAGCTATAGTTCTTGCCACTTTTGTGAGGATGAAGTCATGGAGACAACCTCTATGGCACAATACAACATAATGGAATTACAGAAAGACACAACATGGGCCATATATATTCTTCTGTGCCATCTGGCTCTCCATACCTGCAGCCTGCACAAGATCATATGGGCAAGTAAAGAACAAATTGCACTGATTAAATGTGAAGGCACAACAACTATCCCATTTAAGAGTTATGTAGTCTGACTTAAATTCCAGTCATCTTTTTTCTTTTTCTTGAAGCTGTTGGCTCAGTTAGGTGTCCTGCTGCCCAAGCCCACATTGAAACCTGGGTTGGCAATAGTAATGATGCTTAGATGCCTGCAGAACATTTGAGGCTTCATGTTTCTTAATCAGGATGGATCTGCTCCGTTCCAGGAACCAACTACAGCAGTTTATCCCTATACTTAATCACAATAGGTACATAAACCTGGTCTTTACGTGCCTTTTAACACAATTAAACCCCCACACACCTTACTAATCTCTGTTAAAGGGGAAGTACACCTCCTTTTTAAACATGAGTGCCATAAATAGGGTTACATTGTTTTAATCATGAAAAATCTATGTTTTAGTGTTATTTCTTGAGCTAAACAGTGACTCCATGTTTGGTCCTTGCAATATAGATCATTTGATTAGCAGTGAACAACTCCTTCTTTTCGTCCTTTGTTGTGTCTGTTTTGATATTATGATGTCGAATTCCATTATGCATGAGGATTTTCCAGCACAAACAAAATGTAACAAAATAACTGACTTTAGCTCAAATCCTGCATGTAGGGAAACAAGATTTCTGGTGATTTTAAGAGAGTGAGATCTAAGATATCTACTAGGCAAAATGAGCCCCCCCCCCCCGCAAAAAAAGGCTGTATTAGACTTAACTATCATTCAAAATCAGACTCACAACGTCTGCACGAAGACAGAATGAATAGAAACAGTAGCTGAGAGGAGTAGAGTGAAGAATAACTTGATTATTTCAGAATCTGTCAGAATTTATAATTGATTATATTTAGAAAATGTCCCGTTTTAGTATATAAAATCTTTATGATAGTTCCCCTTTAAATAAATTGACTTGCCTTCCCAAGGAAAGGTCAACTGCTTCTGTTAAAAGCTGGCAGTGACAATAGCTGCTTCCTCCTAAATGGAAAGGGATGCCAAAAAAATGAATAAGCACAACAGCCTCTGGCATTTAAAGCATGTTAACATGTCCTGAGAAGTGATCTGCCAAATTAATCCTCCTGGAAGTGTACATTCAATGCTACGTATAGTGAAATGAACATTTTTACTTGCCCACACGAACAAGGGGTCTGGAAAAAAATCTCTCACAGGAGAGAGGTTAAATAGAACTTCATTGTTCATTTGATTGCAGCTGCAATTAAGTTCTTATGTGAAAACCCCCCCGTGCATACCTTTATATTACAATCAATGGCAGCAATAAGTTACATAAGATAAATGAATCATAAGAATACTGGATTCATTTACTCAAAGAAGGGCCAAGGTGCAAAGTGCATAAAACGGGTACAGAGCTCCATGCTTTTTGCACATTTCCTTCTGCTTCCGTGAAATCTGGTACTAGCATGGACAACTGGAACACAAAGAGCTGCACCTCTAACTGTATTGAACCACATTATGTAACCTTTATGAAACCAATTCAGCTGTTCCCCTGGTAGTTGAAAGGCCACTATCAAACGTTACATGAAAAAATCCTATAGATATCATATTTTATTTAAACATCTTAAAAAGGCCCTATCACCTTAAAACACGGTGCTCAATTATACCAAATCCACTGGTTTTAAAATAAGTGGCATTGTTGAGCCACGGTGCTGGACTGTGAAGCCTCAAAGTAACCTTATAGTTCGACAATACACGCACAAACAGTGCAGCCAGCAATGCATACAGTCTTAAAATTACTGTCACCGATGCCCAATAACCAGTATAGCTCCTATAAAGGAAGCTTATTTAATCATATTTGTCCCAGAGTTATTCATCTCACTGCTTCCATTGTTGATGAAGTTGTATAAATAAATAGCAGGAGAGGAAAGCATATGGCTGCCCCCTGGCTTGCTCCAGTGCACACGCCATTTTGAACCTGCAAGGGAAATCCAGGATCTAGGGAGCCCTGTAATTATGGTTTGCCTTTCTACAAATCCAGGCCTGCTGATGGCACATGGAATGGAAAAGATAGCACTGTACACAGCAGTGGAACATGCCAGTTGAGGCCATAAATGCTTGGACTTCAGCTTCCTTTAGGGCAGAGACTCGTGCTAAGATTCTGGGAGATTTAGTCGCCCAGCGAAAAATCTCCTCTTCTTCGGGGGCGACTAATCTCCCCGAACTGCCTCCCGTCGGCTAGAATGTAAATCGCCGGCGGGTGGCAATCGGTGCGCCTCGTTTTCCCGTTTTCCGTTTACCTCAAGAGGAAACTTTGCACGACTTCGGAAAGCGAAACGCTCCGAGGGCCGTCCCGCTGTTGATTATAAGGATATAGGAGGACGTGTAATTAAAGTCATAAACGAAAAAGAAAATCCACAGATAAAAATAATATTTAGCATTTTGCAATGTACTGGTATGAGATTATCCGGAAACCCGTTATCCATTTAAATAAAATAATTCAAATTCTTAATATTATTTAATTTCTCCCTGTAATAAGAAAACTAATACATAATAAATCTTTGTTGGAGACAATGCAATTCTATTAGGTTTAATTAGTTGTAAATGCTTTTTTTATTAGACTTAAGGTATGGAGATCCAAATTACAGAAATATCCCTTTTCTAGAAACCCCAGCATTCTGCATAACATGTCCCCATACCTGTAATATTCTTCATAAGAAAGTTATTGCCCTGCACATTTTTTTTTATGTTAACCTATATTACATTCCCCCCATAAGGGTCTAAAGAAAGCCATTTCAATGTTGTACTTGTTCTGCTCTCGTCTTATTTTCTTAAAACGAAGTATAAAGTTCTCTTTTAATACTTGGAATTTTGTTACTGAACATGTAAACACAGCACTTTATAAATAAATAAATAAACGGTTTAAAGAGACAGGTAATGTTTTAAATCCAGGCTTAATGCAGTTCCTTCAATGAACACCCCTTGTATTCTCCTTTTGCTATATTTTTTAAGTTGAGGGCTTCCTTTGTTTCTACAGTACTTGAATATTTCAAGATTTCTTCTGTATGCTTCGTAATACAAAGTGAGGGATTTCAGCTGCTTATACCAGTATATGTGTTAGTTCTGTGCGGCTTAGTAAAACACAGCTACTATTAGCAAACATGCTTCTGCTCTGCCTTCTATTATTTTCTTTTTACAATACTTTTTTGGGGGGATGATTTAATAAATGGCTCCTATTACAGCAAGCAAATAGACCAGTCTACATTCTGACTCTGCTTTAGGAACTGCAAGTCCTGGGGGGTTTCTAAAGCATTATTTATGCTGCAAATTGCTCCTAGGGCTCAGTTTGAAAACCAAATAAACAGTGTGTAAATTCTAAGATAGCCTTTAAAAATCGTACAGTGCAGCAATGTTATTTTCTACACAGAGTTTTTGAACCTGAATTCGAGAGGTGAACCATTACAGCTTGGCATGCAGGGAGTAGAAAATGCTTTTAACGTTTCCCTAACATTCAGGATATAGAAAACCCTATATGGACCATTTGCCTAAGATACAAAATTTATGAAGGCTTGAAAATCATTTTTCTTCTTTAACAAAAGAGATGTCTTCCTTTTTAAGCACATGTAGAAGCCAAATTGCATTTATTTTTTCTGTGTATGAATACCTTACAAGGCAAAATGTTAAACTCTTAGGAAGATCTATTCATGACTTTGTTTCCCCTGTACAGCCCCAAAGTGATGTTACTTCCTACTATTGGAGCTAAACTAGGTCTAAAGACTTTCAGCAAATGCCAATAGATGGCAACTAACTTGTTTTCCGAAAGGCTAGTTCTCCCTAGGATGTCACTATACTCTTGTACTAGAGTCCTCTGCGGGTTCATTTTCTTAGATCTGTACCTGACCCATACCCAGGACCTGCAACTTGAATATTGGCCCACTGATCCACTACCCAACCCAGCCTGGCCCGCAATAGGTCAACTTACCTTCAGACCCAGGACATGCAAAACTGGAAGTCACTGTGGATCAGAAGTGATTTCCTGCCAGAGCTAAATCTGCATGAAAATGGAACATGCCTATGATTAAGGGAATGTTTTCTAGAAACGCGTAAGGCGATGCTGTTACCTTAATACGCTATAATAAACCTCCTCATATTCATACGGAGTGCCGCCTGTATTGCTCATTTGGATTCAAAATGGAACAAAGCTACCACAAGGGAGGGATTAAGCCCGCATCTTAGCCGGGTATCCAGGCGGGTTACCCGGAGATTCCCTACACGGCCAGGGAATCGGGACTTTTTGCCCGAAACTCAACCAGTTTGCAAGTATTCTGTGGGAAACGACCTGCTGCAGGACTATATCCTGTAATACCCATATCAGTTCTATCAGTCTAGGCACAGTATTATTCCAAGAAAAGACCTGTTAAACATGTCCACATTCACCCACTGATTTCTTTCAAAAAACTACCACCCTCTGAAGCTGGCTATACATGCCCAATTTTAATCGAACTAACCTCCCATAGATATGTATGCCAACCTGGGGGTCAGTTTCAACAGAACATCCAGTGATACTGTCACCAGGACCGTATTTACCATATAGGCACTTGGGGACTAGGGCAACAGCTTTACAGGAGTGGCTGCCTATACAGTAAATTTAATGTGACAGGAAAAAAAAACTCTCTCCCATTGCTGCAAGATAATTGGAGGCTAAATCCAGCGGCAAAGCTGGGGGTCAATTACTGAAATATTTGATTAGAGCATGTGCAGTTCAGCAGGTCCTTCTGTGCATGCAGCGATCAAGGGCTTGGGGCCTCGGGCTGCACCAACTGATATACAGCCTGTCAGTCTCATCATAGTTTATCTGTCCAAACATAAAATTAAATATGCCAGTGCACCTTATTAGTGGGTGCCAGTGCCCCTTATCAGTGGGTGCTTAGTACATGAGCAAATCATGAAGTGAAGGTTCTTGGCCATGTCAAATAGAACAACAGAATGTGACCATACAAGTATTTAGCCAGTCATACGGTAGCCATCCAGTCCTCCTTTGGGCCAATTATTTGAATACGCAGTGGGTGTAAGTAGCAAGTGTAAAGTTCAACAACACTTAAAAGCCCATAAGAGCTTTGCTCCTTGTCCGGTGTAAGGGGAAGAGTATCTAGGGATGTGCAGTTACACACACATATTATGATTTCAGAGCACCGAACATTTTCTATACACTGATTTATTTCATAAATTATTTTCTAATCGGGAGTCCATACATCTGATTTCTGTGAATCTTTAACCAAGCCAGAGGGACATGCCCCAGTTCCAAAGGCAGCCAAAATGCAAAAATTATATTAAGATATATATGTCCCAAGGCTTATTTATAGTAAAAATAAATTATTTATTAGTATTCACATTAAAAAGTTTGATACATACTGACCCCACATGGCCCACCTATGTGAATACTAATAAATAATTTATTTTTTACTATAAATAAGCCTTGGGACATATATCTCTTGATATAATCTTTGCATACTGATTTATTTCAGCCATTACAGGGGCCCAACCATTCTGCAAACTAATTAAAAAACTCACAAAGAATACCTTTTGGGCCATGTGAAAGAATGAAATCTACAATTATTGGTCTCACTCAAATATACACATAAATACCCTCAACGCTAAATTACATATTGAAGTATGAGATAATTTATCCACACAAACCAATTATATAAAACAATTCCAAATTACAGGAAGGCCATCTACCCTTGAGTCAATTTTAAGAAAATTCTTTTAATTTTTAAAAATGATTTCAATTTTCTCTGTAATAATAAAAACCGTACCTTGTACTGGAAACTAAGCTGCATGAATCCATATAGTTTTACGAAACAATCCTGTTGCGTTTATTTTATGTTTAAATGATTTTTAGCAGACTTAACGAATGGGGATCCAAATTATGAAATGATTTATTACCCCGAAATCCCCAGATACTAGGCATTGTGGATAATAGATCCTATACCTGTAATAAACACATCCAAGGAAATGTATAGGGCCCGAACATGAAATTTTATAGAGGGAAAAAATATTTGTACTTGAAATTTGCTTGACATTTTTCCTTGAAATTAACTTTTAGTTAAAGTTTAAATTGTCTTAATAAACATAACCAGACACACACACGTAAATGCTGAAAGCCTCACTGAAACATGCCCACTTAGGCACAGACTTATAAACCAGTAATACTCTACTCACAAACAGTTGTGCGTTGGGTTTGATTCCAAATAGAACACTATTTGCAAGGAGATTGTATGCTCTCCCCATGGGTTTCCACCAGGTGCTTAGCTTTACCGCACACTAGTTCACCCCCTGACTCTGTATATAAAACTGTGCAGAGAGGGACATATCTAACAACCCCTAGCAAGCAAGGGAAACTTCCAACATGCAAAGAACAACCACAGACAGGCCCATCACAAGTGAAGTTAGTGCACAGAAGGGATATTCTAATTTCCCAGGCAGCAGAATAATCAATCATGTAGCAGTGTCAGGGCTAGGCATACAGCTCTAGAGCACAGAACTTTTGACAAGGAGAGGCCAAATTAATGGAAACTTAGAAAGGAAAATTTTAACACCATCTGATCCCTGGGAGTATTTGCAAATGTCTAAAGGCCGGAGCCCAGGTTTCTAGACTAATCCTCCGTACAAACATTTGCCCCAATAAACATTCAATCTGTTAATGTTAGCCATAAAGCTGTCAGCCGTTCATAAACAGACTGCCTTGAGTAGCTTAACCTTCCAAGGGCTGTCAGTACAAACCCGGACCCTAAAACTACTGCAGCCTAAAAAAAAAGAGAAAATCCTGGAGGGGCCCCTCCCTTACAAATAAACTCACGCACACAAAAGAAATAATCGGTTTCTTGCCTTCCCCACTACACATACCAGCACTGCCAGCTACTGATTTTAACAGCATGGACACAAAACCATCTAGCTTGGCACTGCATTCAGCTATATATTTCTGAATATGGCATAAATATTCTGTAATATTAGAGTGTGATGTTATTATTCTCTGAAATAGCATGAGTGTGTGTGAATGTGTGTATGTGTGTGCAAACCCTTGGGGAAACAAGCATTAAATAAAATCAAGGTTGAGAAATATTACATAATGGGTTTTGTGCTGACGTTTCAACCTGGGAACAGTATTTTTAGGGTTAAATGACCTAACGTGTTCTAATGTAGGTTCTACATCACAGCAGTTACCAACAAAAACCAACCAGATATTTCTTTTCGTATGATAACCTGAATTAGACTGATCAAAATGAAATGATGATGGGTTGCGAGTGACAACAGCACTGATGCTACAAAAAAAGTGTACATAATGGCTCCATTATAGTTAATAAAAGTGCTTAGTGTTGTGATTACCATCTATTGCTCTATCGTTGGAAATGATCGAATGACAAGAACCAGGGACAGAGATGCAAAAAAGCTGCAGATTTTCTCATAATATGATCTCAAAATATACTTTGCCAACAACTTCCCCTGTCTTCGCTCTCAACACTGATCATACTCTTTACATCCTGCCCAACATCTACCCACTGATCATACTCCATCCACATTGCCTACCATCTACCCACTGATCATACTCCATCCACATTGCCTACCATCTACCCACTGATCATATTCCACCCACATTGCCTACCATCTACCCACTGATCATACTCCACCCATATTGCCTACCATCTACCCACTGATCATACTCCATCCACATTGCCTACCATCTACCCACTGATCATACTCCACCCACATTGCCTACCATCTACCCACTGATCATACTCCATCCTCATTGCCTACCATCTACACACTGATCAGACTCCATCCACATTGCCTACCATCTACCCACTGATCATTCCTTGCATACTATACCTACCACTGATTCATTAATCACACTGATTACTCTCTATCAATCATACTCAACACACTCTGCCTACCCCTCATCATAACAAACAAAATTGCCTATGTCCTATTGACTAATCAGACACTCCAGTCCATGCCTACCTACCACCAACTTATCATACCCTATATAATCTGTCTATCCTCTACCCACTGACCATACCCTACATACCTAGCCCATTCCTTCTTGTTTTATTTTGAAGCTCCAGTATTGTGGCCATTAAACTCCTTTCACACCATATAAAATCAAATTCATTATTTGTATTAATTAGGTTAATGATTTAAAGTAACTGACAGACTAGAACTAGATTTGAATATATATATCTTCATTATCAACATGTATTGATGTAACACAAGCATGCTGCACAGAACTTCACCATAACATAATAAACAACAGGAGACTCTTCTTACAAAGCTGAGGGAAGAAAATATTTTATTTTGTGTTATTTTTTGTCTGAAATTCAGACAATCAACTTGATATAAGCACTGAGATTTCACATCCAAAGTTCACTTGAGCACTACCAGCCCCTCGCGGTGCTAAAAGTCAACCACTGGTGCAGCCATAAGTGGAAGGCCTTGTCGATATTATAGAGCTTGAAGCTATGAACACACTGATGACACTAAACATTAAAGGGGACCCGTCACCCAAAAAAATTATTCCAAATCCTATTTTATCACATTATTCAAGCAAAATGAACTTTAATTACACTATATAAATTATTTGAATCTTGTTTCCTTCAGTCTGGGAATTCAAAATTATAGCAAGCAGGCAGCAGCCATTTTGTGGACACTGCTTTTAAGGAAAGCCTTGCATCATCTCAAAATCTTGTTTGTGCACCAGAATGGGGGACCCGATGTCCATTCCCATGCCCTGGTTACTCAATTAAGTGGTAAAGAGAATGGGGGACTGTGAGGAGAGCAGTGACATCTAGGAAGTGCTGAATGGAAAGTGAAAGTAATTGTCTGCCCCGCCTCTATGCCCGTGGCATAGAGGCGGGGCAGACAATATTTGATTGACAGCTGAGATTTTTAAATGAGCTTACAACAGCTATGGATGCTTTAATAAAAAATAGAAATTGGATTTCATGTTTAATTTGAAAAGGACTTTTATTACACAGATTTTTGTGTCTGGGTGACAGGTCCACTTTAAACCATAGCCTATCAAATCACTCGCTGGTTTTTAACAGAAAACTGAATTATATCATAATGCTAAACATATTAAAGGTGTATGAGTGTCCCAGCCCTTGAGTAGTAAGGATTATGATTTAATCATTTCATCAAACAGTCTCTTTTCGTAGGAATATGATATTATGTGTGCTTCCTCTTACATGTCAGGATTGTGCTAAAAATGTCGACCAAAAAAAAATAACATTGATGTTTAGCTGTCATAGAGGTGACTGCAATTCCCCAATCACTGTGATTCTTGAGTCTTATTGAGATGGCTGAGTAGAGAGATAGAGAGAGATTTGCTTCGTTTCTTTACATTATAAAATTGTTAGATGCAACCTTATGAGTCAAACGTCTAGTGGGACATATAAAAATATCTTACATGTATTTGGGTTACTGGGGACTATTAAACCAGCAGAATTCTTTAAATTTTCCTTATGGAATTATTAAGCATGCAAGAGAAATGTTGGAAATACCAATGCCTCTGAGCTTCTTAAAATATAATGAATAAGAGCATTCAAGTTCCCGTTATGACATAAGATCCATAGATTACTGCAGTTTCCCATTCATTTGACATCTGCTTCATTCCCTTTATGTCTTTCTGATTTCTGACTTCTATACCATTCCTTTGCTCCATGTTTTTTTCCTATTCCTTTTAAGTTCATTCCTTCTGTCCCATTTTCTTTCCATGCATGCATTCCCACCAATAAACATTTAACTCACTTTCAAACCCTATGAATCAAATTCTTACACTTCTATGCAGTCTCTGAACATATTTGAGTGGCTAATACTATTTGGCAACATTAAACCTTACCCTTCAGAACGATAAATCTTCTTGAAGCAGTCACCCAAGCTCTTATAACTTGTTGGATCTGACTTGCTCCTCTGAATCTGAAACCTAAAAGAAAAAGGAAGATACATTCATATTAATCCTAATATAGCATGCTATATCTTGCATAGCTGCACATTTTAGAGCATTTATTCCCCATGCACACAAAGTAGTTCATGCACATGTGAATGAATTGTTGTGGTTGAGTCCCCTTTGCAGCCCAAAATGTGGTCATTGCTCCCTTAAGGACAATGGCTGCTGGACTTTTCCAGTTCAAACCCCCTTTGGGAGTTCAACCTTTGGTCAGTTCATAATAAGGTTATGGGCAGGGCAGCCATCAGGGGGGACAGGGGAGAGTTGTAGGGGGCCCGAGGGTAAGGGGGGCACGGCCACGCCACACTTACTTGATTAGCCGGGCCCCCCATCTTTCTGAGAGCTGCTGACTTCGGGAAGGCATGGACGTTTATGGGGCCCTGGCCACCAATGTTCTTATAATGTGTGGGGGGGGCCTGGCCACCAATATTTTTTAATGGGGGGGGGGGCCTGGCCACAAATGTTTCTTTATGGGGGGCCCTGACCACCAATATCTTTTTTTTATTAACATGTGGGACCCTAGCCACCAAAATTTTTTTCCGTTTTTTTACTGTGTGGTGGGCGGCGGACCTGTGGGGTGGGCGGACCTGTAGGTGGGGCTACGGTGGGCGCAGCCCAGGAAATTTTGTCGTATGGGGCCCTGTGATTTCTGATGGCGGTCCAGGTTATGGGTATAGAAAAACATTGCATCAGCCAATCAACCATAGTTCCATAAAGGTCAGGAACAGTAAACAGGTGTTTACCCGCAAATATCACTCTAAATGGCCTTAACACTTATCTTTCAAGTGCTTTTTGGAGAGCAAAAAGGCACATCACCATAATTAACTATCAGGCTGAGCTTATTTTACCCCTGCTCTGACTCCCTACAGCTTGTGAACCTCTGCTTACATTACAAGGTTACATATCATAAGTTTTATTTTAAAAATGCCCAATACTGCCAATGTGACATTCATCCCAGTCTACATTCATTGGGTTCAATTTAATGCCCATTAGCTGGATAAGTCTATAGTTTGGGAACCACTAACAGTGACCTATATATATGTTTGCATAGATGCGATTGAAACAAGCTTTAAATGTCAAAAAATATAAGCAATCCTTCATCTTTAATGACACTCATATATAAAATATATAAGCTGAAACACACTCATTTATTAAACTGGAAAATCCCTCAAAGCACCAATGTATAGAATTTATTAAATAGATGAATGAATAATGTATGAATAAATTGCTTCTCATATCTGAACATTTTTTGAATATTTGGAAACTATGATGTTAGACAGGTATTCAGTTTAATGTCAGCACCAGGTCCCTAAGGATTTAGCTATCTAACTGCACATCCTTAGGAAATCGGAGTTATAACACTGCAACCCTAAAGAACTAAAACCTAAAAATGTATATGGATAGCAAATACTGTATTTTATATACTGAGCTTGCTGTACCTGTCCAAAGACTCAGCTGCCCTTTAACATTAATGATTCAGACCGTTAAAGTTGTCCACAGAAGGTTGCCATCTTGAATCTTTTTTGGAATGGTAGTGATACTGCACATGCTCAGTGTGCTCTGGGCAGCTGTTGAGAAGCTAAGCTTAGGGGTCTCGTTGGAGGTCATCAACAAGAAAATTAGTTCTGAATATCATAGCAACTGATGCTACTGGTATAAATATTAAATTCAAATGCAGAATGCACGGATATTTGAGCTGCTATGTCATTTGAAAATTAATTAATTACTAATCAGTCTTGTATCATGAAAAATACCAGTGCCACACAAGCTGTATGACAGATTTGCATTGATCCATTCAGCCTTTGTTCCAAAAACAGGATGGCATTGGAAGAATGGAGAAGGGTACTTAATATTTCCTGTTTGGTAGATGGACTCCCGTATGTGCCAAAGGGGGGGAAGATTAATTAAGGTTCGAGATGGTTTTTTCAATGCAAATTCGAGTTTTCGTGTTGTATTTTTTGGTCCATACTCAAATTTTTGGATTACAAAAAAACCACTTGAATTGCTCGAGTTTTTAAAAATAAAACTCGAATATTTTAGATTTATTATACCCCGACCCTGGAATTAGTTAGAATCTGAAAATACACCACCTAAAACCTCTGGAGGTTATGTAGGAGTTAATGGCAGAGGTCCCTTGAACTATTTAAAGAAGTTAACAGCCTGCTTGATGTTTGAGTTCTTTTTTAAAGGGTTTTGCCCAAAAACTCGAATGATTCGAGGGTTTTTTGCCGAAAACTCAATCAATTGGGAGTTTTTGGGTTGTGGGTAGTGAACTCACAGAATTGTGGTTTTTCATATTCTGCTTTTTTCTTAAATAAGATACCATTTGAGTTTCGAGTTCATTCAAGGTAAAAAAACAAAACTCTAATACTCAACCTTTGGTACATAACCCCCCTGGATGTCTCTTGCGTGCCTTCTTCAGTCATACATTGAATGGCATGATCCATCAGTCTGGGACTCAAGGTGTATGAAAAATTCTTTGCATAGTTATTTGAAAAAACGATATATTTTTTGGAGTTTCAGAATAGTTTCTTCTTTTACTGATTTGTTAATTGTAAAGAACTATAAAACACTTTAGTGGTTCTACAGGAATATATACACCTAGCTCTCTGAAAAATGAACAATTGAAGTTCTAGCACTGTAGGTAATAGCTCCGGCAACAATTAGCACGTCACACCTAAGGCTACTGCTCACTGCACCAACAATGTGGCAGCACAGACATGTTATTGTTCAAGACGCCCATCTCCCTCCCATTCCTCCACTACACGCTTGTTGCACTGATTCCCTGCAAAGCGTAGATGAGGGACAGGATGAACTCAGTTAGTGGCCGGTTTCACGTTGCTAGGTCTGGAATTCTTTTTCTCAGATCCTGTTGCCTCCGACATCTCTGGGCTCCAATTTAGCAGCAGGGACTTGCTCATTTTGTGTTTAATGGTCGTAGAGGGATTTACACAAGCATAAAGGTGCAGTCCACATTTTTTTTGTTGTTTTAGCCTTTGAACAAACTTTTTAATGGTCTTTAAGTGGAATACATGTTTTGTTTTTAATTTTATAGCTCCAATGCACAGTATTACAGAATGTTGATAACTGTTTTATCCTGATCCATTAAAGGCACATCCATTAGCGACTTCTACAAAAGTCGCACATACAGTAATCAGCATTCCATTATTTTCATTTTGTTTTACTGTGAAATCAACAATGGCATTTCTTTTTAAAGCAAAAACAACTTTGTAAGCAAACAATTGTTCAGTGTATCGTGCCACACACCGGTAACACAGTAAAGTTATCTAAAACCACAAACCTTTTTTTTTCATTTCCAGTTTGCTTCCAGTTTACAATATTTACATTTTTACAATTATGTGACTAAATTGCTTGTTACTTTCAGGGGTCAATTTTAAAAGACCTATCAAGCTAGAGTATAAAAATGAAGAATTTGATAGGCCAATTCAAAAACTGTCATTTATCATTGTTTAAGCCTTCAAAAACTTCAAGAAAAATAACAAGTGATCTGAGCTGTTAAATCCTATAGAAGGCTATAGGAAAAAATGTTTTTCCTGTAGATTTCTTCAAAATTGATATTGTCCAAATCAAAGCAAGCGTTTACTTTCCTAGCAAAATATCCAGCATTCGATCGACTGTGACAAAATCCAAATCCAATTCAATCACTTTGTGGTTTCAAAATCCCAACATTGTTATCAAGGGATTCATAACGTTTGTACATCTGTCTCAATGTAATCACCCCCTATTCAAATATCACAAGAACAAAGGTACAAATGTGTTCATACAAAATCAACATTTGACCAGCAACATATCTTATGCATTAACAATAAAATTAAAAAAAAATCCATGCAAGAAGCATTACAGTTTTGAATAAGGGGGAGCAGAAAAAAATATGCTTTTGCCGGTGATTGATTAGATTGCTTAAAATATAAGAGTTAGGATTTTTGCTTTTCAATACAAGTAATCAGTTCACACTGCCTAAAGCTCTAATGAATAACCACAAACAAAAAAATCTATAAGACAAGCAGGAATATATAGAGTAGAGCTGTTGATGAAGTGTGGACCATTTTGGTTTCTGGTGCAAATAATCATGAATTGCAGCTAATTTCAGCTAAATCACATGGTATTTCTTCATCGATTTGATACAATGATGCCACAGCCACAGAAATATATAGTCTGATACATCATTTCTCTTCTGATTGTATTGCAGAAGGAGTAATATATAAGTGGTGTTAAGTTTTCAACTCTAGTAAATTCCACCTATAGGTTCATGGATTAGTGAATATGAGCAGAGAACAGCTAAGCAAGCACATTCATTGCTCTAAAGTATCATTCCAATAACAGCAAACCCCATTGCAAAGACCCCACCCCCCTTCCCATTATCCTCAGCCCTAGGTTGCAACCCCACAGTTTGGAAACAACTGCTATAGAGTATTCCATGGAAAGTTTGTGTTTCCTTCTAAGAAAATACTTGCTTTCCTTCATTTCCTCTGAGAGCTATAGTACATGGTCAGTTTTACTCCGACGGTGCCCATAGTTAGAACCACAGCTTTACTCACCTGTCACCACTTCTCAAAATAAAGCATGGGAAACACTCTGTCTGTGAAAGGCACTGGCTGTAATCTACAAAAACGGCTCAGGTATACCAAAGCTGTACCACCAGCGTCTGCTTTATGGAGAAGGTCTTTCATTCTTTTCCATGGCAACCAATTATGTACATTTTGATCATTGTGATTGGTAGAAATGGATTTGTCCCTTTGGTGTCTGAAGAAAAATTATCTACATGTTCAGTTTTAAGTATCACCTTTATGCAGAGCATAAAGAGTAACCAAGTTGGCACCTAATGTCATTCTGTACATGGATCCAAAAAGATGGAATTTCCAACCAATATCTGTACCGGAATTGGACAGATATAGATCAGGCTGGTTAGAAGATTCTGTGGGGTGAAGAGTGGACCACAAGTCCATATTAAAATCAACTTATAGACTTCAAATTAGACTTTAAAGCAGACCTGTCATTCACACATAAAAAGCTGTATGATTAAAGTCCTTTGCAAATTAAACATGGAACCCAAATTCTTTTATCCATTAAAACATCCATACCTGTTATAAAGCTGTTTAAATATGTGAGCTGTCAATCAAATATCTGCCCCTCCTCTATGCCTGAGTCTATTACTTTCACTTTCTGTTCAGCACTTTCTAGATGTCACATCTCCCTTCTCTCCTCACGCTCTATAATTGTGTAGGGCACTGCACATGGGCATTAGGTTCCCCATTCTGGTGCACATACACAACATTTGGGGGTGATACACAACTTGTCTTAATAACAGTGTCCACAAAATGGCTCCTGCCAAGACAGAAGGAAACAAAATAATATATATATAGTGTAAGTAAAGTTTATTTTTCTCAATTACCATGTAAGAAAAGGCTTTGTTATTAATTCTTAGGGTGACAGGTCCCCTTTAAAGGAGAACTATATCTTAACTAAAGAAGTAGCTAGAAATGTTGTATATTATGTTTTGGGCTTCTGTACCAGCCCAAGGCAACCACACCCTTTTAGCAGTAAAGATCTATGTCTCCAAAGATGCCCTAGTAGCTCCCCATCTTCTTTTCTGCTGATTCACTGCACATGCTCTGTGCTGCCATCACCTACTGATCTTAAGGACCCACTCACAATATACAGTACACATAGAATATAAATGTCACAATATAAGGCTGATTAATAATTAAAACAGATAATTACTATATGGTAGCTCAGAAACCAGTGCAATTAGCATCAGAACTTAATAATCTGCCCTGTTGCATCAGTTTATATTACAGGTCAACCACATTTTCTGCTTAATAATTTGTGATAACCCCTAAGTTTAGCTTCTCAACAGCTGCTCAGAGCCCACTGAGCATGTGAGTGTCGCAGACACTTTCCAAGATGGTGACTCCCTGTGACAAGTTTGAAGTCCTGGATCATTGCTGCTATTGACAAGCTGAAACTTTAGGCTGGTGCAATAAGTTCAGTATATAAAAAGTCACATTTTTGGGGTTTAGTTCTCCTTTAAGGTCCTATATGATTCCAGTCTGGACCACAGACAGAGGACACAATAGAAAAGTCCTTCCTAAAATTATAAATTAAAACTTCCCACACATGGGGAATACAAGTCAAGCTATTTAAAGTCTGAGCATAAAACAAGTAATAATTCTGCATTGTATCTAGACAGCCAAGTTTTGTGCCCAAGTCTTGAATATAAGACAAAAACTTTTCATTGAAACCATGGAGTCCAAGACAGAATAGGCAAAGAGAAAGCAATGGGTCAGAGACAGAATAAGCAAGCAATGGTGCATGTAAACAGCAAATTAAATCTGTAGATACTAGGGCACACTACAGAAAAACAGGATGCTGGCTCCATAATAAACAGTTGTACAATAACTTGTCTGAAATAACTGAGTCAATAGAATTATATTATTATTATTATGGAGAAAAATCCCTTTATGACTCCAAGATGGCAATTGGACCAGTCCCTGTATCAGTAAGTACAGTCCTCCAGTATGATATCCATTGTACATAGGGTATAGTCTTTTCCCACCTGAGCTACAGCTAGCACCTTCCATTCAATTTCAATATGATGTCTTAATCTTCTAATACAGGTATGGGACATGTTATCCAGAATATTTGGGGTTTTACATATAACCGTTCTTTCCATAGTTCCATGGATCTCTACTAATCTACTAGAAAACCATATAAACATTAAATAAACTCAACAGGCTGGTTTTGCTTCCAACAAGGATTAATTATATCTTAGTTTCGATCAAGTACAAGTTACTGTTTTATTATTACAAAAAAAGAAAGGAAATAATTTTTATTATTTGGATACAATGGAGTCTATGGGAGATGGCCTCGAAGCTTCATTGGAGTCAATGGGCTTTTTTTCCTGGCACAAAAGATTTTTTTTTGTTTTTCTTTTAGTAAAAAAATTGCATTCTAATAATGAAATTTAATCTTTTTTTCTGGTGCATAAAAATACTTTTTTTTCCTGGCAAAACAAAATGCATGCAAAAAAAATACTAATACTGCCACTGGTGTTTTTCTTGTGTTTATTCCTGCACAAATGTTTTTTTTTTTTCACAAACCAAAACGCCGGGCAAAATTCTAGCACACATTTGAGAAAATACAAAACTGTTGCAAGTAAAAAAATATATACTCAGCCCTAAAAGCAATTTTTCATAGAGAGAAAAAGGCACACTGTCTGTGGAAGCCATCTGGCACGAATAATAAAACTCAATGAACCTCAATCTGGAAAGGACCGTTTCAATTAATATTTCTCGCTACAGACTCTAAGGATGATGGGAATTGTAGTTCAGAGACAGCTGGATGAATTTGACATCCCTGCTCCTAATAAATGGAGAACCTTGACTCATTCTTTAATCTATGAGTGCCCAGGGAGAAACATAAACTGTTGTGTTAAAGATGTTCCCTTGTAACTAGAGGAGGTTTTTATATGGCACAAGGGAGACAGCCAGCAGTCAGGTATGTTACACTGATAGACGATCAAATTACAAGCTATTCACATTCAACGCCGAGTTTCTGTTTGCTGGGGACAGACAGTCTATTTAGCAATCCTGTCTGCTGGAACATGTGATACAGGCTATAAATCACAATCAAATAACCACATGGGTATTTGCTTACAAGTTCTAATTAAAAAAAAAAAAGGATACTAGTGCCTACATGCACATGAAGTCGTATTCGTATTCAAATCAGCAACAGGAGGGTCTTCGTTTAACCCCAATGGGTCAGAATGTTCCCGCTGATAATTCACCATTAATACACAAGCCCCTGAGTTACTGACTCCACCTCCATATATGTAAATAACATTCTGCAAATCTCATCAGTTATATTTCCCTGCAGGATGCATTGCCGGAACCATTAAACATTATTATTACATCATTTCATTTGCAGTTTCACCACATACACTATGTACTATAACTTATTCTCAAGCCTTTTGTCTCATCGCACCAGTCAGGATAGGGAATTTATCTACACGTAGTGATCTTAAAATTTCGAAAGAATTGAAATCTAAAGGGCAACAGAGGCTAAAAGGAATAGGTGATCTAATGAAATGGCAAAAGTAACATATATCCATTGACAGTTTACAGAATATAGCCAAGAATCAGTGTTTTGTTTGTTGCTGTTGCTTTAAAGGGATTATCTATGCTTCCTGGAAGTTAGGTCTCAGATGGTTCTATAGGTATAGTTTTTCCGCCATAACCCATTGATAAGGGTTTTGTAGATCATTGCAGAAACAGAGGGTTAACCAGGGGATGATTATAGGTTTTTAGGTACTCTAATACTTTCTTTTGCCTCCAAGTGTGCATAGAGTAACCTCTGACCCCATGTAAATCAGAGTTCGCTGGGTTAATGAGCCGTATCGACCCCCAGAAGCCTACAAACAGCTTCCCCCTTTCTCCTGCTCCATAAGGTCTCCAGATGTAGTAAGCAGTCCTCCAGTATGATACCCATTCTACATGGGATATAGTCTGTTCCCCACCTGAGCTACAGCTAGCACCTTCCATTTCTACAATATAAGAGATTCAGAATATTATGTCTTTATCTTCTAATACAGGCGTGGGACCTGTTATCCTGAATGCTTGGGATCTGGGGTTTTCCTTATAACAGATATTTCATTAATTTGAATCTTTAAATCTACTAGAAAACCATATAAACATGAAATAAACCCAGTTGGTTGGTTTTGCTTGAAACAAAGAATAATTATATCTTAGTTTGGATCAAATAAAAACGACTGTTTCATTATTACAGAAAAAAGGGAATCATTTTAAAAAATGTGGATTATTTGGATGAAATGGAGTCTATAGGTGAGGCCTCGGAGCTTTTTGGATAACGGATTCCCGGATAATGGATCCCATATCTGTATATCATTTAGAGTCAAGTTGCTGCTTATTTATTAATGTATTGCAAAAATAATATTCACTAAAGCAACCCAGACAATTGTATTTAATGTATGGCTCGACAATAAAAAAAGAAAATAAAAAATAATTTCTGACAGTACTTTATATTAGAGTGAAACATCAATTTTACATCTGCTGATTATACATTTTCCCTCATTTTACACCACTCTTTTGTGGTCCCACCAAGGCTGTATTTATTTATATATATATATATATATATATATATATATATATATATATATATATATATATATATATATATATATATATATATATATAGGCACCCAAGGGCCCGAGCTTAGGACACAGGGACGGCCCTCTGGTGCCTTTATAACAAATACATTTTTTTTAAATAAAAAAAAAAATTCCTCAGACCACACTTGTGTGAAAATCCAGTGGCTAAACTAGAGGGTGAGGGGTTATGACATCATTCATTCATTGTGCATGTGTTGTCACATGCATGATATCACTTCCACAATGGCGGGGGGCTGAGGTCCGGTGCCTAGTGCAGCACCAGACCTATACACTGGGCCCCACCTATATATAACACATTTCCCTGATTTCACACCATTTTTTCTGGTCCCCTGAAAAATGTAAAATTGAGGTACTACTGTATATAAAAACCCTTCCACTTTACTTTCAGCCATAAAATGTCAGACACAAAAAAAACCCGTGAGCAGATGCATGGTGAAGCCTTTAATACTGGTGGGGGATTGCTCTCCTAGTAAAGTGTGGTTGATCCAGCAGGTATCGGGTCTTAACAGTAAAGGCAGAAGGAATTGCATGCAACTATGAAAGGGGAAAAAAAGATTGTCTTTTGTTTAGTAACTCCCTTCCAGGAATTGCTGCAGTTTACACATCACTTGCTATTTACATTTAGAAGTACAGTAAGAAAGGCATTGTGAACAATGGCAGTTGACACTTGTTAAATTCCTTTATAATTTCCAGAATCGGACTTTCCAAGACATTTACTGTAATTGTTGAGTCAGTGAACAGAGACACGATGGTGGCTAATGAATACTATTGTATGAAAAGAAACAATAGACTGCCCTCTACTGACAAGAGTCCTGCCGCCTCCCTGGCATTGCAGGTGTTGATGTCCCATATTGAAGTGATGGAGAGCTTTTGGGCATTTAGATGGGCATCACAGACAGTGAGAAAGAACTGGCACAAATGTAGTGAAGAGATATGAAAGGCTTCATATAGTATAAATACAATATATCACTATATTTAAAAAATTCTGAGTTTTGGAGTGTATAGTGGCCTATTTGTGTTCATGTACTAAAACAATGCAGTTACCCAGGGCAACCACGAAAAAAACTGCACTGATAGCAAATGCCTTGTTGTTGGGTTGCTGTAATGGCTCAGTGAGCATTTTTTTCTGTTCAAAGAAAACTACCTGTCGGAATATAAAATTATGTGTGTTTTCCTTATACTGCATTCTGTTTATTTTTTCGTTGACACTTTCTGCATTATGTAATATATATGGACTGTAGCAGCATTCACAGCTGAGATGATTTATATTGAATTTTAAAAACAGAGCGTGCTCAAAAAGAAGAGCTCCGACTCTCGCACTGTTAGGGTAAGGCCAGACGAGGAGATTCGGGGAGATTTTGTTGCCTGGCGACTTATCGCCACGTCTTTTGCGCGACTATCTCCCCGAACTGCCTCAGCGTTTTTTCCCCATAGGCTCGAATGAAAAGTCGCCTGTGCTAATGAGGCAACTTTGGGCGACTATTGAAAACGCATTGCCGCGTGTGCATTAGCGCAGGCGATTTTGCGCTGTAGCCTATGGGGAAAAGACGCTGAGGCAGTTTGGGGAGATAGTCGCGCATAGACATGGCGATAAGTCGCCAGGCGACAAAATCTCCCCGAATCTCCTCGTCTGGCCTTACCCTTAAACTGGTACTTCAGTCTGGTCAACCGCACACATCCGCATTATGGATCAGCAAAAGAATGAAATGGACAGACAGGCAAATAAAGAAAATAAAACACAAGGGATCAGTGGCAACATAACATTCTGTTTATGACTGCGTTTCAGCAATGAGGTCTATTTGCTTGTGAACGATGCTGGTGTTTGCATTTCCCAGCAGCAAGGTCTAGGGGTTTGAGTGAGTAGCTCAACCGTCTCCTTTTGAGCTGTAATTTCCAAGCTTGTGATGGGAGGGGGTAGCTGGGAAAGGGACATAGTTAATGTGGATTAAACAAGAAAAATCAACTGTCCTGACACCATTGTAGCGAATAAGAAATGATACAGAACGATAGTAACCTTTGAGATAATTTAGAAAGGAGTATGTTTTTGGACTGTCCCATAATCAGTACATTACTGTATGTTCTGTATTGCGTAGATTGCCCCCATGCCATTGAAAGTGATGAAAAGAGGTAGTTAGAAACTATAAGCCCCCTAGTGTTTGCCATTACTTCTTCTGAGACACAAGTCATTATTATTATATGCAGGACAGGGTGCAAAGTGCAATCTGTTATAGTTTTTGCAGTTTTGGGCCTTGTCCTCAGCCCCATGTCAGATTTCAAAATTTAAAAAAAAACTGTTTGGTCTTATGAAAAATGAATTTCAGTGCAGAAGTCTGCTGGAGCAGCGCTATTGACTGATGAGTTTTGAAAAAAACTTTAACAAAATCCCTTTAAGTGAAAGAAATTATTTTTCATATGGGTGGACCCAATGCCAGTGTCAAATATAAATGAAATAGTGATGTGCAGGCTGGCCCGAAACCTGCGGGGACCACAGGGTCAGGCAGGTTTGGACTGACTACCACAAAAAAATTTTGTGACGTGGACGGGTTCGATTGGAGCTCTCCCTTCCACTCTTTGCGACCTCCACCTCACACTGCCGGCTTCTGGCTCATCAATTTATAGACTTGCGCCTGTCCCGCCCCTTTTGTGATATCACCATGGGTCTATAAATAGAGGGGACAGAGGGGGCTGGGCTGGGTTCGGGTGGGAGGGGCAAGTGTGGGTTGGGGAAAACTTGACCTGCACATCACTAAAATGAACCTATAAAAATATTTTGTCTCAGAAACACAACACATATACAGTATATGCATTTAAAGGACCATGCTCTATAAGCAAACAATATTTTTACTGTCCGTAGGAAAGCATTCAAACACATGGTCCTCTGAGTGTAGCAAGTAGAACTATATATACCTGTATCATATGTTGGTACTTAATGGTATTGCTACTGTTTTTCTTTATTTTTAAAACCAATACTTCAGGCCTTGAGGCCTGCTCCTAAGAGGAACTGCTATGGAGACAAAGTACATCAGAGAAGTGTAGCTATGAAGCGAGTGCACACGTAAACACACACTGCAACTATTTTATTTTTCTGTATTAAGCAACATTGTATTTTAGCTTTGTCTACTGATTAAAGCTAATGTTTAGAAAAATCGTACTCCACGTAAAAGATTTTTTTTTAAATTCCATTGTGTAATTAATCCATATTTCTACCATGACCAGTGCAGGGAGCAGACATCTTACTCCCATGGGTCAGGGTTTTTTTTTTTTTTTTTATGGCATGTTGTTTACACTAATATTTCCTTTCCATTGTGTAATTGAGGCTGTTGGTTCTTAAATTGTCAGGATTTAAAGCTGCCATCGAAGTTGATTCCGTCAAATATATCAAGCCTTAAGAAAACTTCACCCACTCGACATGACGCACGGGGTCCAGGAGGCGGTGGTGATTAATTATCAGGCTAAATGAACTCCTTGCAATTTGGAAGCAATCTGTTTGATACATCATCCCCCTGTATTGGGCAAATACATCATTGTGCTGCAGAAAGGACATGAAAAGAAAGATCTGAGGTTTTCTTCCCAAACAGAGGGCGTCCGATCTTTCTTTTCATGTTCCTTGCAGAATGTTCATTAATAACAATATATTTGTTTAACTTAATTACAATGTGCTGTTGGCGTGTTTATTATCTTTACTGCCAATGCAGCACACATAAAAATACCGGACGGCGTGTGCTGTCAGAACTATATATCCACATAATGATTGCACTTCCAGCACCATATACACATAAACAAAGTTTTGTCAGTCATATATACACATGTTGTCAGCATTACATGGGGCTGTGTGAATTTACTGTAGCGATATGCGCTGCGCACTTGGGTTTGTCTCCACAAGGACTGTCAACAGGTTAAACTTTGCTTACACTGTCAGCACTGCCTATAAACACCACAATGCTTACACTACATCATTAAAAAGGGGGCACAAGGAAGAGATAAGATGTTATCATTCCCGTTTTCTTGTGAAAAAGCCTGATGTATAGCGGTATCTACCACAGGACCACCACAAACTAAGCTGGCCAGAAACACAATCAGTACTCTCATCACATATATCCTATTAAAATCATCATTATTAAACTGTTAACTGTTTTTAAAATCCTTAAATGGATGGTTCACATTTAAGTTAAAGAAAGGCTAATTCTAAGCAACGTTTCAATTTTCTTCATTATTCATTTTTCTTATCGTTTTCAAATTATTTGCCTTCTGACTCTTTCAAATGATGAAATTGGGGTCACTGACCCCATCTTAAAAAAATTCTCAGAAGAATGTATTGTTATTATTACTTTTTATTACTCATCTTTCTATTCAGGCCTCTCCTATTTATATTCCAGTCCCTTATTCAAATCAGTGCATGGTTGTTAAGGTCATTTGGACCCTAGCAACCAGATTGCTGAAATTACAAACTGGAGAGATGAGAAATAAAAAGCCAAAATAACTTAAAAACCACGAATAATAAAAAAATAAAATGAATTGTAAATTGTGTAGGAATACCATTCTCTACATAATACTAAAAGTTATTCAAAGAAACAACCCCCTTAACTGGTTACTATAATGGCCCAATGGCTTTAGTTTAGCGCTATAGCAAAGTTTGCCATTTTCATTTTAAAGTCTATTCACAGTTTTTTCGAATATCCACCACAAATGAAAAGCCGACCACAGGCAATCCAATAAGGGTAAGCTCACACCTGGAGATTCGGGGAGATTTAGTCGCTCGGCGACTAATCGCCTCTTCTTTGGGCGACTAATCCCCCGAACGGCTTCCCCCTGTCTTCTGCCTGCTAGAATGAGAAATCGCCAGCGGCATGGCACTGGCGGCAATTCGTTTTCCAAAGTCGCCTGAAGTTTCCTCGTGAGGCAACGTCGAAAACAAAGTGCCGCGAGTGCCATGCCGCAGGTGTTTTCTCATTCTAGCAGGCGGAAAACAGGGGGAAGCCATTCGGGGGATACGTCGCCCCAAAGAAGACGCGATTAGTTGCCGGGCGACTAAATCTCCCCGAATCTCCAGGTGTGACCTTACCCTAATGTGGAAAAGCAGATCACTTGAGATCTACTGCACTACACTGATCTAATTTGTCCATCAGACCAAAGAAGGAAGGAATGAGTCCCTTCCAATTCAGGGTTGGCCTGACAGCCTCGCAGACATGTAAATGGAAGAATGAGCACTCAGTAAGAAATTTGGCAGAAAATCATTGAACTAATTGTGGGTGAAAGAGAAATGTAAAAGATATTAAATTAAAACTGAAACTGCCCAGAAGTCAATGTGATAATGATAGGAAAGCTTGACATAATCCTGAGTTCTTTCTGTACAGAGACTTGAATTGAAATTCCACCACCCACTTGCCATCTTAGAGAACATTGCACGTTATAAGAATCGTTTGCATTCTCTTAGTTTACTTATAAATATCTGGTGCTATGTTTTGTCATGGGGCATTGAACTTCTTATTTGTACCTACCAACATGAGTTGGAAGCCATCTTTACTTCTCCACTGGTTAGATCATGAGGATTAGTACAAAATGTACTGCTGTTAGGAAGTGGTACATTTTTAGCTTAGATAGCACATAAATTATTGTCAAACTGCCTTAGCAAAAGGGTAGGGTCAGAACAAACCCCCTGTTTCACATCATATGGATATGGACCCATCCATTTTCTGGTGGACAGCTTTGATTTCTCCAGGATTTCTTCTCCAGAACTGTGTTCTAGAAATACTGGACACCATTATATATAATCACCACTAATCTATAGGACAACGCTATTTTATGGCAGAAAGCAGGTAACATCCATTTGAAAGTTGGTGGAACCATTGTTAAAGCATGGTTACTAAATTAAGGCTAGAAATAACAACCTGACAACCTTTCACCTAATTCAACAGCTCAACACTTCACATGTATTGAATCAATTATTTCTTATGCTGTATGTTCAAGGGCAAAATTATATGAAAGTGATGTCATACAAAAAAAGTATACTGAACCCATACGCAGACTGGGTGCCAAAGATATCCCATGAAGGGCCATATCCAGCCCAACATGCCTCCAACTGATCAGCCTAAACCAGACACGGCTGGACAGACCTTGATATTTAATAATACAGATATGAGTTCCATTATCTGGAAACCCGTTATCCATAAAGTATCAAATTATGGGAAGGGCATCTCCTATACACTCCATTTTATTCAAATATTTTCCATATTTAAAAATGATTACTTTTTTTCACTGTAATAATAAAACAGCACCTTGTGCTTGATTCCCAACTAAGATATAATTAATCCTTACTAGTAGCAAAACAATCCTTTTGTTTACATTTTTTTTTGTAGATGCCAGGTTTCTGGATAACAGGTCCCACAGGTGTGTATGGCTCCAATGGTATAAATGTTCCCCTACCATGTACACAGACACCTGTGATTAACATCACTAACCTGGTAAGGGATTGACATCCTTTCAAAAATACGTCTATTAGAAGAAGAAAAGCTGGGGGGATCACCCACTTGCACTCGGTCCGTCCTGCTGATTTGCTCTATTAAGGCACCCATGTAAACTGATATCAGTATGAATTAGCCCACCAATTTGGTGAATAACTTGGGCAAAGATTGACTCATTTGGTGACCTGCACATGGCACTTTGCACTGCAGTATTTATATCCTTGGCAACTTTGAACGGATTAAAGAAGAAAAGTATTTAATTTGCACTACAAACCTTACTGGATGGGGCCAATTCATTGGAGTGAAAATCAGATAGGACTTGATGAGTGATCCTGCATGCTTTCTACATGACTCTGTGAGATTTATTTTTCAAAGAAGAAAAAAACATGAATAGTTCCACTGTAATTTATGTCTTTCTAGAAGAATGGGAATTAAAATATATACAGTTCAAGGGCCCATGTAACACCATAGGCTAGGGCCAGATGAATGCGGATCTCGGCCTGTGTTTCTCTACAAGCTGAGAATCCACTCGCCTGCTGCACCTCTGCTCCGCATTGTTTCGGCGCGGGAGCAAGCAGACGATCAGGATTTCGGTGGCGAAACTCAACAGAACAAGGGGAACAGAGGATTCTCCAGAGAATCCACAGTCCTATCTAGGGTTGCCACCTGGCCGGTATTTTACCGGCCTGGCTGGTAAAAATGTAGCTTGATGCCAATGTTATTTATAGGGAAAAACCATAAAAATATGGAAAAGCCGGTATTTTTTTCCATAAAAGGTGGCAACCCTAGTCCTATCCATCGTCTGTCCCAAGCCATAGAGATGCATGAGAATTCAATTCTGATCCCTTCCAAGTCAAACTTTCAGTGTAAAAATATTATACAGTAGCTATGCATGGGGAATTATAAATTACATTTACTAAAACAAAAACATTCAATACAATGAAAGTTTGCCTTGCACAGAGAAAAAGCAGGGACAAAAGAATAAATGATTCTTGTCAGAGGTCAAAGGTACAAAAAATATTTGTCTTTCTTTATATACACACATTATTTCTGGTGAGAACTGGTAGGTTACACAGTGACCTGGTATTGGCTTTGAACTTGAACTGCAATCCTAATAAATGGCTAATAAAAAAATCTCTATTTTTTTGTCTTTTGGTGAATCAACATTTATTTATACAGGTATAGGACCTGTTATACAGAATGCTCGAGACCTGGGGTTTTCCGGATAAGGGATCTTTCTGTAATTTGGATCTCCATACCTTAAGTCTACTAGGAAATCATGCAAACATTAAATACACTCAATAGGCTGGTTAAGCATCCAATATGGATTCATTATGTCTTATTTTGGATCAAGTACAAGGTACGGTTTTATTATTACAGAGAAAAGTAAATCATTTATAAAAAGTTGGATTATTTGTATAAAATATGGGGTATGGCCTTTTCTCAATTCGGAGATTTCTGGATAACGGGTTTCCAGATAACGGATCCCATACCTGTATTGAGGAAATGAGTAAGTATAGGACCCCTTCTCAGGAAACCTGTTATCCAGAAAGCTCAGAATGACGTGAAGTTCATCTCCTATAGACTCCTATAGAATCAAATAAGTTAAATTTGTAAAAATGATTTTCCTTTTTCTGTAGTAATAAAACAGTATCTTGATAAATCACAATACATTGTAGCAAACAAAAACCCTATTTGGTTTATTTAATGTTTAAATGATTTCTTAGTAGACTTAAGGTGTGGTGATTCAAATTATAGAAAGATCCCTTTTACAGAAAACCCCAGTTCCCAAACATTCTGGAAAATACTGTAAGTCCCATACCAGTACTTTACCAGTAAGTACATGTAGGCTTTTGAGGTTGCAATTGGGTACACTCCAGCTGAATCTATGTTTGATCTCCACCATTTATTTATACTATTTTTTCCTTTTTCCTATAATAACATAATTGTGCCCAGTATTCAAATTGTCGTTAGTTGTGCAATGTATACAGTATATAAGTTAGAGTGGCCTAACTAAGCAATTTCAATGCGCATAAAAGACAAAGCAAGGCTTTTAGGACGCACCAAGGAAAAAAATAACAGTAAAAACTGCAGCTGCCCATAGCAGCCAGTCAGCAGTTATGTTCAATCTATCACCAGTTAGAATATAAAGCAGAGATCTGATAGGTTGCCATGAACAAGTGCACTGGTGCAATTTAGCATCTAACTTAAATTATGCAAAGACACATAAATGCATAAATTAGGGATGAATCTGTAGCACACAAATATTTAAAATTAATAATGTAGGTTGATGTACTGTACATGTTATTGAGAGTCAATGTAAACTAACTTTGTATGTACAGAATAACAAAGTGAAGTCCTGCAAACATTACAGCAAAATGAGTAGTTGTGTAGGAAATGTATTCCAATGATATCCTGTATAACACTTGTGTTTTGATTTGTATCCTATACAACATGTGTGTGAAACAATTATGTTAGTTTATAAAATGCTGTTGCCCAAAGCTACAATCCTGTACCTTATTTGAATGTATGTAAGATTTTTTTATCGCATTTTAGATATTCCCAGTGCAGCCTCTGAAACAGAAGCTTTTCAATGCACCCAAATAATGTCGGATAATAGGACATTCTTTAATGGGTAATCTAACACTTTATTATTGGAAGAAACAACAATCCACTGATCAATTTATATATGCTTCAAGGTAAATGTTAATAGGAGGAAAAAAAGGAAATATGCAATACGGCACCTAAATTGACCACTTGTAGGGCAATATTTTCAGGCTGATGATTTTAAGATCCCTTGCAAAGTTTATAATTTAAATAATCTAAACAAGCTATAGTGTGGATGAAATGGGTATAAATGTGTCCTTATCAATAAATTATGGTCAGTACACAAACTGCATGATCTCATAATATTCAGCATTATCTAATTATTTTGTAATCAGCAATGATATATGGCATTTTTTTCTGTGCGTCTGAAACCACATTTAAATGTGTTTATTTACAATGGCTTTCCTAATAAAGGGGAACCAAACAAGGAGTGCAGGTTTTACAAAGGCTCCTTTACATACATAAGGGAAATACAACTTCTTACTAAACTTTATTGGTCAGTTTAAGCGACAAGAGGGTTGATCGTCATTATTTTAATTTTCTTTGTATCTGTCCTATTAGAGTTATTGCATAATGATTCTATTTCTGCTCTTTCCCCCATTACCTCTATGAATGTGCTTCTAGCTCAGTTTGTAGTCTTGTGTAAATTGCAGTCTCTTCCAGGCCAATTGACTTTGCTCTAACTAATTACCGGCCATTGTCCTCCTTTCCAAAGGAAAAGCCAGAAGGAGGCACAACCTAGCATCACAATTATGGTGATATGATGCTATTAGGTGGGGTGATATGTAAGAGGCAGTATAAGGAAGTATTCACAGACTTCTAATACACAGCCTATATAGAGAGACAGTATCATATTCATTCAGCGCAGTTGTTCCTCTACAGTAAGCACAAATCTGCAGAGAAATATAGTTTCTCTTTAAATCATGGCGTTTTTAGAGGTAGGAATATAAGTGGGGCAACCGGTTAAATTTAAAATATTGGGACTTCAAGCTAATGATTATCAATTCCCTGGCTCTACTGAAAGCAGAAGATGGTGAGTTACAGGCTGCATATGGAAAAGTGTGCAATAAATAACAAGCTCGATGTGAAAGAATCCTAAAGTATTAAATATGGCATATTGGTTTTATGTTTTCTGAATGGTATTTGTTTTGTGCAGGATCTAAACATGTGCTGTGGTTTGGATATTTGAATATAGAGATAGCAACAACATATGTCCTCTGCTCCTTCCCTAATCTCTATATCCTCTCCACTTCCTCCTTTTATGTGCTCTCTCCTCCTCCAATCTCCAAAACATCTCAACCCCTTGCATTTGCCTCCAATCTCTCCACCTTCATCCTTAAGCTGGCCATAGACGCAAAGATCCGATCGTACGAATCAACGTACGATCGGACTTTCCCATCTCCCGACCCTCCACTAACCATTCAGATCAAAGTCTTTACCATTCCGATCAAATAAGAACAGATCACCCAATGTTCTGCCCCTGACAGCAATCGTACGATACTTATGTCTGACAACACTAGTGACAGTCTCCCACTGAAAATCGTACGATCGGCAATACACGCAGAGATATTATCGGCAGGCGACAGAAATTTTCTAACCTGTCCGATCGACCAAACGACCGATCTCCGACGGACGAAAAATGTCAGGACTCTCCACACATGGTCCGAAAATCGTACGAATCCACGTTCGTATGATCGGATCTTTGCGTCTATGGCCAGCTTTAAGGTGGCCATAGGCTCAAAGATCCGCTCGTTTGGCGACATTGCCAAACGAGCGGATCTTTCCCCGATATGCCATTAACAGCATGGCTATATCTGGGGTAATTCGAACGTTTGGCCGTATGGCCGAACGATCGAATTACGATGCGCCAAGGGGCTCCGACGGGCCGGTCGGGTAAAAATCAAACCTTCCCGATCGATATCGTGGCCAGATATTGATCGGGAAGACCCGTCGGAAGCCCCCATACACGGGTAGATAAGCTGTCAAATCGGTCCAAACGACCGATATCGGCAGCTTTATCTGCCCGTGTATGGCCACCTTTAGTCCTTCTTGATCTATGTGCCCTATATGCCTCCCTACACCTTTATAAAAATGTGATAGAGTGCAAAAAAGACTTGTGTCCTTTGCGAAAGTGTTCTCTGATGAGCCTTAGGCACCCCAATTGACACTGGTAAGAAGAGAATTGACTTCTGCTATTCATCCATGGCATAGGCCTATGGTCCTGTCACATAAGTAACAGAATTCATTGTGGGCTTGGAAGAGGCTGTTTACTCACACAAACCAAACAGGAAAAAAAGAAAGCTCTGCACAAACTAAAAACCTAATGTGCCTGGGGAACTTCACTCAGCAGTCCCTATGTTTATTTTCCATATTCTAATATGGCTGGAGGCCTATCTATGTGATGCCCTAGTTAAATACATTGCTGGGGATATTTAGGAGCCCTAAATAATGCTTAAAGAATACTTAATTGGCAATTGTCATGATCTTGCCTCACTCCTCAGTCGACATAATTTGGGAAAAATTCATCCAGATTTGCTGACTTTAGATTTTTATTATGTTCATAACTTGAAAAACATCATTGGCAAATATAAGTATTTTCACATTAAGCTCACAAACAATCTTACAAAAGTTCTCAGTGATAATATAGTTTTGACAACTACTGTGAAGTCCTTGTTATCCATAAAGTTACTAATATCTGCTCATTTGTAACAAAACATGGAGTTGTGAATATATTTTAAACTGACCTTTTGTCCAACCCAATATTATATATGAATTTATGACTTGATTCCCGCCTGCATCGCTGAGAACTAAGGTAAAGGTTCTCTGATTCTGTCTTTTATAGTATAGAATCAAGTAAACATACACTTTTAAGAAGTACATCCTCTATTTTTGGATTTTAAGGAGGTTATTTTTCAAAGGTCGAGTTGTGTTTTTCCTAAAAAAAACAAAAATTTAGTTTTTGAGGGTACTTTCAGTAAAAACTCAAATGACCTGTCGAGGTCATGTAGAAGTCATTGGCAGAAGTCCCTTTAGCCATTGGAAGATATTTTTTGCCTCCATGATTTTCATGTTTTTTACGGTGGTTTTCACTCAAAAACTCGATTAATTCTAGGTATTTTAGTTTTTTTCGCCTAATTTTTTCCCTGAATCAAGAAAAACTACAACTAGGTTTTTGATAAATCAGCCCTTGACAGTAGATGTGTAGTTGGCCTAAAAAGGCACCAAAAATGAATGTAAGAACTCATGTAGAAATTAGTATAGTGATGTATAGTTTCAGGAAAGTTAAAGAGTCCTTAAATGTTTTTAGGCCACATTTTCCCATGCGAACCTCCATTCACACTTATGTGGGAACCCAGAAGAAAGGATAATAAAACTGTCTCTAGGAATGACTAATAATGTATGAGCGAAACAAAATATTCATAATACTTATACTGATATGGAAAATTCTGAACTACTGTAATGTCACCTGGAGACGGATATCCTTGTGTACCCCCAGGCTATTCTCTCACTCTATTTTACATTCTTTGGAAAAATCCACAACACAAATAAATGATCACAAGTAAATAAATGGTAGAGAGTACATATAGATCATAGTGAATACTATTTCTATTTATACACTGACTTTACAGCTACACCCTATTGACAAATGGAATCTATTTTTATTATACTATAGTATGTTGATCAGCGTTTTTTACATAGTGTGGCACCAAGTAATTCAAATATTGCTTACTCAGTAATTTCGCCTTTCTGTTCCATTGCAAAAAAACATATTCAACTGAACTTTCTCTCATATAACTAATTCATCACCATTTCAAGTGGTCTGTCCTTGGGAAAAGGAGAATAAGACACTGCATTTTTGTTGTGAGTAATGAGTAATTCCAGAGACTTCGATTGTGAGTCAGAACTAGTAACTTATGTTTTATTTGTTTCTGTTAATCCTATCAAAAATAGACTTTTTCTGGTTTATAAAACCACAAAGAAAGTGTAGATATCTATTATACACAATTCTGAACAGGCACATTGTAATCGCATTGAATGAAAACACATTAGCATTGTTGGATAATACATTTATGAGAAAGTCAAGAGGGGGTCAGGAGTATGAGGGATAAGGAGGAGGTAGGATGGGATTGGGAAGGAGAATGATGAAAAGCTGGGTTGGATTGATTGGGAGAAAAAAGTGGTGAAAATGTGGGTAGAATCAGAAGGAATTCTGGAGCATGTGGCTGGGATTGGGGGAAAATGGTAGGATTAGGGAGCTGGTAGATGGATTTGTAGAAGTATCCAGAGGGGTATTCATTGGAGGATCTCTAATGGTATTTTTTGTTCCCCTCTAAGGGCAAGGGCACACCTGGCAATTCAGGGAGATTTAATCGCCTGGCGACTAATTACCTCGTCTTTGCGGCGACTAATCTCCCTGAACGCCTTCCCTCTGTCTTGCGCCGGCTATAATGAAAAGTCGCCTGCAGCATGGCACACGCGGCGCTTCGTATTCCATGCCGCAGGCGACTTTTCATTATAGCCGGCACAAGACAGAGGGAAGGCGATCGGGGAGATTAATCGCTGCAAAGACGAGGCGATTAGTCGCCAGGCGACTAAATCTCTCTGAATCACCAGGTGTGCCCTTTAATGGTTAGCTTGCACACTGAAAATGCGTATCCCATCTTTGCTCTCAAAAACGATCTGCCATCTTTCCCTAAAGGTGCTGGAATTGCACATATGAAATGTCAATGCATTATGATGCCGAATGACAAGGAGAAATTAAGCAGGAGATGACTTTCCTTCAGTTGAAAACCACCAGGCTGATACTGGAGGAGAAATACTCTCCTGATACTAGAGGGAGATACTATTACTGTGTTGCACCATCTGAGAATCTGACTTAATCTGTCACTCAGACCATTGGCTCATTGAGTGATCACTGGCCTTAAAGGGGGCCTGTCACTCAAACATGAAAATCTGTATAATAAAAGTCCTTTTAAAATTAATCATGAAACCCAAATACTTTTTCAAAATATTTAATGATAAACTCTTTTAAAACACTCAGCTGTCTGCAATTCCTAGATGTCACTGCACTCCTTACATTCCCCCTCCGTCTCCAACATTTAATTTTGTAGCCAATGTATAGGCATGGGCATCAGGTGCCCCATTTTGGTGCATAAACAAGATTGTGGCCTGATCTAAAGCTTGCCTTAAATAAACTGCTGCCTGTTTGATGTGATTGTGATTTACTAAAGACTAAGACTAAAAGGAAGAACATTTAAATCATTTATATAGTGCAAGTAATCTTTATTTTGCTTGACTCACTTTATAAAACAGGATTTGGAATTTCTTTTTTAGGGTGACAGGTCTCCTTTAAAATATAAATGGTACATATTCAGTGCACTCATTTCAAATGATTTCAATTGTCCATAAACATCCTATGCCTCCATTCTGGGCATAACCTGTATAATTAAAATACACAGTCCTCCAATGTATAACAGTATTCCAAGTCAAATGGTTACAGTCCAATAAGCTCATCTGATGGCTTATGATAGAACACGAGCACTTGGACTGAATTATCTTATAGACATATTAAAACTTTTTTGCAAGACCTGGTATGGGTTTAAGTATACAGACAAATAAAAAGTCCTTAAATAGGCCTTATATCCTTAATTTGTTTCCCAAGACAGTTTGCTTTACAGGAACATCAGGAATAGCAGTCATGCAGGATAAAGTACTTACACAGGGAGACAGAAAAGAATAAAACTTTAATCTAAAAAGGTCTTAAAGGTCTGAAAATTAAACTGGTTTGCAAATATTAAAATCAACGTTGCCATACATTTTTGTACTATGAGCCATTCATCATTTGTAACTTCTCAGTAATACGACCCCTTACATAAATACATAATTCTGTGACAGTTACATAAACAATTTATGCCCATATAATGCTAAAATATTTTCTTGCTGGGTAGCCTAATGTAGATACAAAACCTCCAAGGACACTGCTCACAAGTCGAACAGAGCTGATAGACATGCAGAATTCTGAGGGTCTGGCAGCACAGAACCAGATTGGCGCAGAATTTAGGAATGTTACATAAAATGTAAGAATTGTAACTAGTACAGGACACACCATGGGCCACTTCAAGCAACACATTCTGTATTTTATGTGCTCTACAATCCCTAATAATCATACGTAGCAGATGGATTGCAACTGCTGGCCCACTACCCTCACTAAACTTTCTCAGAAGGTTACTTGAGCCCTCTACTTGGGACATGGTCTTCCACAACTACCCGACAAGTGGTCAGTCACTAGGAAAGGGAACGTGGTACCTGCGATTTGTTAATTTTTCATCCTCTCCTTTTCCATTAATATCAGGATAAGTTGTGGATTTGCAGTTGGAGCTGAATTTAAACGCTTAATATATTCACCCTGTCATTGCAAAGAGACCATGAAGTGTTGCCAGGTCAGGAATATATCAAATGAATGTCAATAAGATGACTTTAAGTTGATCCTTACAAGTGAATAAGAATCAGTATAATAATTACAGCTGGGTGCCAGGTTTGCTTTGGATTAAACAGAGTATACTGCATGTGGCATGGCACGCTAAAATGCCACACCAAGCAATGTCACTCAAGGTCACTTTTGGCACTGCCATATTTGCAAAAGAGTGTCTTTAAACTTAAATGTGTAGAGGAGAACAAGTTGCTCCAGAATTAAATGTATAGTAACTCACCATACAGTGAAAGTGGTTCGGGTGCACCAGCCCCAGACCCCCAGCTTTAGGGAGCAGTACAGCAGAAGATAAGGAAGCAGAGCTGTCCGGCACTCAAACGGATCCACAGGACCAGAGATATTCAGTTAAAAGATATTTTTATTAGTAGAAAAATTAAAAATATATTTGCATCTCCATCCACCCTACGCGTTTCGCACATTTTGGGAGTGCTTAGACATGACGGAGCCCATGACTAAGCACCCCAAAAGGTGCGAAACGCGTAGGGTGGATGGAGATGCAAATATATTTTTAATTTTTCTACTAATAAAAATATCTTTTGACTGAATATCTCTGGTCCTGTAGATCCGTTTGAGTGCCAGACAGCTCTGCTTCCTTATCTTGTGTCTTTAAACATATCCCTGTTTATATCATATAGAAAAAAAACATCAGGCCACCAATTTAGACCTGAGGAAAAGCAAAAATGGATCTTCACGGTAAAGGGTAGTGAGGCTGTGGAATGCCCTGTCGGGTGATATTGTGGTGGCAGATTCTATTAATATCAATACTTCTATTAATAGGTCTATATAGCTGTGTGCATATATGTACACTTGGGTTCATTTGGAGAGGTTGAACGTGATAGACTTTGGTCTTTTTTTTAACCAAAATTGACTATTTAACTATGTTAAAGCCTTGTTTAGTTTTGCTTGATCCTTGCTTTTATGTATTTTTGCCACTATTCTGAAACCTTTGCCTGGATTCTGGATTTTACTATCTCTTGCCAGCCCCAGCCTCTCACCTTCTCTCTATCACTATGGCTGTCTCAAAAGTTTGGGGTTATGGAGAGAGGTTGGATGTCAATAGGTACCACTGAAAAAAAACCCAGGTTCCAAAGCCTTACCCAAGAGCTACACCATTGTTATATCTATAAGGGAAGGAGACCCTACAGACAAGGGTACCTGCAGAGAAAGTAAGCCTGGTTAGAACCAATGACCCCCTATCCCTCCACCAGAATTTACATGGATCACTGGTGCATCGGTGAATGTAGGGGTGCAGGGGTCCGTGGGGTGTAGGTGGCAGGGGGTGCAGAGCATTCTAAGTTATGTCCCTGAGCCAGATGATGAGCAAGCTATCTCACCATGTGGCACAAATTTCATATATATATAGGCTTAAGAAATGAGATGAATAATAACATACCTTCTCACTGTAAAGTGATGTCTTGTTTACAAAAAAATAACTGTTGAATTTGATCATATTCTCTGATCTAATTTTGTTACCAAGGGAAGTTAAAGAGTTTGTTTTTGGCGAAATGAAGGGGAATAAACATCAAAATGTTGTGGCTTGCCAAAAATGTTATCAAAAGCATTAAAATAGCACAAAAGCAACCAGATTTTAGTGACCCTGACCTATTTTGGTGTATTTTACATTCGGACGGATATTGCAATTTTCTTTAATGTGGATGTTACATAAACAGGCAAATCTAAAACTGTCAAAACCCATCTAAATAGACTTCAGTCTCATTTCAATGGTTTATAAATAGAGCTTTAATTGGTGGATGTAATAAAATCTTTAAAGTAAAGTTATTTGCAGCACAAATTTTTTTTGTTTGAGCAAACACTTTTCCCGTATTCGTATTTTACTCTTTCAGTGCTGGGTCACATTGTGCATTGTCTGACAGATAAAATTGAAACCCAGAAAGGCATGGTGCCGGCACACTGGATACACATTTTTTTGTCAGCACTACAGATTCTTTGTTTGTTTCCACTTAAAGGAAGATCACTTCTGACAATCATTTTCCTAAGATTAGGTGGTTGTCTATAAACCAAGAGAGGTAGTTCCGGGAATATTTGTTTTAGTCAGGTATCTGTATGGAGCATTGGTTGCAGGTCTCTGGCTATTTTTCTAATAATGTTCAGTTGTGGGTTGTAGGTAACTACAACAGGGTAAGTGAACTTTGGAGAAGCCGCACACCACACACTCCCAAAGGTTCTTATCCTGGTGCCCAGTGATAGAGGAATCGGCCGCCTCACAACAAGGGTAAGAAGAATTTCACCGGCACACAGGAGTTGCAGTAGCAGGGCAAGCCCTTGCAATTTTATTATGCAGTAGTGCAACGTTTCGGGTCACGCCCCTTTGTCAAGCATCATTCTTGACAAAGGGGCGTGACCCCGAAACGTTGCACTACTGCATAATAAAATTGCAAGGGCTTGCCCTGCTACTGCAACTCCTGTGTGCCGGTGAAATTCTTCTTAACTACAACAGGGTACCAGACTAAAGCAAATATTCCCGGAACTACATCTCTTGTTTTATAGACAACCACCTAATTTGAGGAAAATGATTGTCAGAAGTGCACTTCCTAAAACAACTAAAGCAGGTACATTTCCCTGCAACAGCAACAGATGTGGAACCTGCAAATACATCTTGTGCAAAGATCAACTTGCTTAACCGAATACACAAAAAGTTTACACCATTCTGGAGCACTATTCATGTGCTTCATCCAATATGGTATACATGATTACATGTACTAGGTGCTCTACAGGAGGCATATACATTGGTGAAACAGGACAAAAATTGTGCACAAGGATGAACCATCACAGACATAAAATCAACACCAAATCATGTGATACACCAGTGGGGCAACACTGCTGCATCAAAATCCCAGTCTTCAGGACATGCAGGTCTTAATTCTAAAAGGAAACTTTAAAACTGAACGGGAAAGGAAGATTTATGAATTCAAATGTATGGAGTTTATTTAACACATTATGTTAAATAATCAATTGTATTATCTCTACAATTGATCTCTATCTATCTGAAACTTCCTAATTTATTGCCCATGAATACCTTTCACTGATCTAACAGAATATATGCTGTGCCTTTCTAGCTTTCATTTGTATTTTGCCTGACGAAGGGGCCTTGGTACTCAGAAAGCTTGCAATGTATTTTTATCGTTAGCCAATATAGGTATCACTTCTACAATACATTTTGTATTTGTTTGTTTTTTTATTTGTTATTTTTCAAATATTTAAAAAATTAAGCAAATAAATTTTTTTTCCAATCTACAATCTGCAAATTAGGGTTCGGATTCGGTTTTCGCATTCAGCCGAATCTTTCACAAAGGATTCGGGATTCAGCCTAATCCTAAAATAGTGGATTTGGTGCATCCCTAATAATGAACAATTTCATTATAGTGATATCTACATGTTAGTAACAAGCCACAAATACTGTTTCTTATTTGACACAGCTGAATATTTGTTTCCTCTGTTAGCAAGTAATACATCTCATACCTTTGCATGAACTCTCACCTGGAATAGCACTTCAATGGAATCTGTCAGGATGGAGCTAAGAGCTGTGCTCACAGGGACTGGTATATTATATTGGGGGACATGCTCTGACACCAACTCACCCGCCAGCCCATGGGTTGGGCTCAGAGCCAACAATAACACAACATGCTCCAGCAGAAACCTACCGAGTTTTCACCACATCCAGAGGGTGCATCAGGCAAATTTCTACCAGACCTGTCAGAGTGAAGAGAGGAATAAATGTATTAGTAAAGTATTCACCAGCACTGGGACATTACAACACTGAGGCCTAATACATCCCAGTGGACTCTGGTCTTGTTGGGTATTCAATAATTCTGGTATTTACACTGTACCTGTCACCATGAAAAATGATGACGTTAACTTACTAACATAAACGTAATTGTGCCCCAACCTTGTAACCCATAGCAACCATTCAATACTAAAGCAGTTAGAGGTCTGATAGGCTGTTACGGGTCACTGCACTAGTTCAATAGTTTGTAAATACATTAAACAAATATACTCTATGGTCCCCAGCACAAAAACAAACTCAAATGTATGCATTTTCTAAAGCAAAGGGCACCATGCCTGCTGCATATTCTAAAGAAACAATGTAACCTCACAATCATTTTAAATGAGAACTCCACTCCACTGTACTTTTCCATAAGGAAACAAAATGTAATGAAATACTTTGTCATTTTAAGCAGCTTTCCAAGATACATTATTGTTTATGTAATTGCTTTTGAAAGCAGTATCAAACTGGCTGGTTATATTCTCTGCATTACTGGACCTTCTCTAATGCTTAAAAAGATGTGTTCTACTACTGTGACTGGTAGTCCATCAGGATTGCCTTTATGATATAAAATAAAAATGTTTCTCCCAGAGGACTGATTCTTTTGGGTTTACTTGTATCCATCGCTACAATCCCTTGCCTATTTGGAGTTTGGAGGAATTGTTCAGATAATGATACTATCAAACAGCACAAGAACTATCTGCGAGGCTTTAAAAACCTGGGTATAATAACAGAGGCATTAAGGAAAGCTGGAAAAGGGCCTCCAAAACACATAGGTCAATAAGAGTCAATAAAGATTTAGAAACTATTAGATTTATCACAATTTATTGGAACCAATGTGACCCTATACAAATGTCCTACAAAAACATTGGCATATTTTAGGAACAGATTCCAAACTAAAGTAATGTGTATGGCCTTATCCACAAATAACTCAGAGACGTGATCTGAGATAGAAATATATGCTAGTTCGAAGTCATTACAGTACAATAAAATCACAAATTAAGAACCAACCTGTGGGAACATTCCCATGCGATTTATGCAGCATATGTCCATATATCAATAATGCCTTAACCAAGATAATATGTTAAAGTATGCTGGGTTAAGGTATGCTGCCAAAAAAAACCCAATAAAGTTAAATTAAAGAGGAACTCCACCTAACAACTTTTTTAATTGAACATTTTCTGTGGTTTGAAACTTATGTGTGAATGTAATGTAATGTGTGAAAGCAGTGTCTGTTGGCTGTTTACATTTTCTGTATTTCTAGTTTTCACTACTAAAACAATGTAGCCGAAGCATGCTGATTAAAGGCGTTGTTCCCCTTTAAATTAACTTTTAGAATAATGTAGAGAGTAATGGTCCGAGACACTTTGCAATTGTTTTTCATTTTTTATTTTTTGTGTTTTTTTTAGTTAAATAACTTTTTATTCAGCAGCTCTCCAATTTGCAATTTCAGCAATCTGGTTGCTAGGGTCCAAATTACCCTAGTAACCATATACTGAATTGACTAAGAGTCTTGAATATGAATAGAAGAGGGTCTGAATAAAAAGTAGCAATAACAATAAATGTGTTGCCTTACAAAGTATTTGTTTTTTAGATGGGGTCCGTGACCCCCATTTGAAAGCTGGAGTCAGAAGAAGAATGCAAATAATTCAAAAACTATAAAAAAAAAACGAAGACGAACAGAAAAGTTGCTTACAATTGGTCACTATATAACATACTAAAAGTTATCTTAAAGGTGAACCACCCCTTTAATGCACCTGGAGAAAAACTCATTCTGGTTACATTGTTCTAAGAGAAAGACCCAGAGAACAGTAACAAATGCGGCTCTCAGTTGCCATTACATTTACAAAATTGTTATATGTAAATAGAGGGCCTTCAGAAGCCCAGCATTAAGGGGCAGATTTATTTAGGGTCAAAGTGAAAATTCGAATTAGAATTTTTGATCAAAACTCTCAAATTTCAAATTGTGAATTATCCAAACTCGATTTGAGTTTTAATTCAAATTTCAAGATTTATCATACTCATATGGCCCTTTAAAAACTTGAATTCGACTATTCGCCACCTTAAACCTGCCGAATTGCTGCATACAATAATTTGAAGGGAGAAGTCCAGGGATCAATTTGGTGATGTTTGCAGCATTCCTGACATTCAGGTTTTTTTTCTCGAGTTTTTAAATTTGAATTTAATTCAAATCGAAGTTGATTCGAGTTTTCGGATTGATTCAATTTGTCTGAGCTGCGAAAATTTGATTTTATTAATATATTTTGGGTTGAATTTTTATGGGAGTTTTAAAAAACTCACATGAAATTGAAATTCGACCCTTGATAAATGTGCCATTAATTTGCCTTAAAAAAATTAAATCTCTTTTAATACTTTAAGGCTACATTATTTGGATGACTGTGCACCTTTAAGGAGAAGAGTAAGTGTTAAGCTACTCATTCTAATCGTGATCTGCTGCATGAACTTCGTTCTGCCTAATAAATCATGTACAGCAATGTGCAGCTTTACATTTCAGTTTTTGGCTTTGGCTGTACATGTTTAGCCAGTGTTATTTCTTTGTGCCGGTAGCCAAGGGTCAGCGCTATTGACAGCATCCCCCACAGCCAGGTGAGCCTGCAGTGACAGATGCAAACAGGCAGCTTGTAATTAGCTGGATTTCAGCCAAGCCAAATATTTCAGATCAGTTTCCTTAACAATCCGCTTTAATCATTTATTAATAGGCTTTCTGGCTGGGATACAAAAGGTGAGGTTGAAATAACAGAAGAAGAATGCCAGCCAATAAATCATTGCGTATTTGTTGCACTGACACCGATCTTACCTCTTCAAGTGCTGCCAGGGCCACAACTAGGGCACCGTACAATCCAATAGTTTTTATTCCTGAGTGCCCAGCTATTGGTTCTGCACAGCTTTGCCAATTGTGTCCCTCGCTTTAGTGCGCTTCCCACAATATTTTCTTTTTCCTGTATAGTGTGTGCTATTTACATATTGCTTCGACTGCTTAAATTGTTATGCTTAGTAAATGTGTGAATGTCTGTGGAAACTGATAGACAGTGCCAATAAAAATATACAAGCAGAGCTGCAGCAGTATAAGCCATTACATGTAGTTGTATATAAAATACTGAAACAAAACATTCTGGCCCAATCCAGCTAGTTTATTTATAACCCTATATATGCCTTGAAATGGGGTTTACTGGACAAGATATGACTATGGCCTACAGACGACTCTTGTCTGACACTTGACCGGAATTAATTGCAGATGTAAAGTACAATGGGCATGCAGGGGACAGTAGTTACCCTTTTTTTACAGGCAGTTTATAGACAGCTAAGTTGGGTCCTTAAATGTAACGAAATGAAACGTTTCCTGTTCCTGTGTAAAAGTATGCGCCTGGTAGTTCCATAGTTGGCCCAGAGGGGTCACTATTCAAAAGTATATAAGGGAGAAGCTCAGTAATTGTGCTCTCTCGTATGTGTTTAAGCCCCAAGTGTTATGGATATATTTCTGCCAATAAAGAAGTTATTTATTTTTTTAGAGCCACTGGTGCCCACTTTATTGTCCCCACCCGAGACAATGCCGTGCCACCAATATGCAGGCATTGATTTCATGGCTCCCTTTCTTCTGTGAAACTTGTGTGCAATTCACCAAGGCTAAATGATCCCTACTATATAAAATATAAAACATTTTCATCCTTGTCTTTCTTAAAAGGAATTAAAGGAAAACTATACCCCTCAAACAATGTAGGTCTCTATAAAAAGATATTGCATAACACAGCTCATATGTAAATCCCTGCTTCATGTAAATAAACCATTTTCATAATAAAATACTTTTTTATTAGTATGTGCCATTGTGTTATCATAAAAAGAAAATTGCCATTTTAAAAAATAAGGGCCGGCTCCTGGGATCCTAGGATACACGGTGCACACAGACAAACCATACATGTTAGATCACATGAGCCAATTAACAGACAGAGTTCTGTCTTTTGCTTCCACACTTCTTCCTGTTTCAGTTAGAGTTGTAGTATTTCTGGTCAGGTGATCTCTGAGGCAGCACACAGAACATCACGAAATGGTGGTTCAAGTCAAGAGATGTTAAAGGTCAATATTTACTCAAATATTTATTCCAGTTTGGTAAGATTCTTTAATATGTCCCTTAATATGATGTAAACTATATTTTGCTCAAGTATTCATTTTGGGGGTATAGTTTTCCTTTAAGTAGGACATTGCTTATTTTTCTATTGGGGGGAGGGGGTGCTGTCATCACAATAAATGCTCTTTACTGTAGCCGAAAAGCAACTGCTCTTTATGTTTCCATGGTGGAATCCATTTGCCAAAGTTCACATGATACTTTCGATTTCCTTTCATGCAATAACAGCAGTCCTTTCTTGCCTTACGGCAGCAGTTCTTGACATATACTCAGGGTCAGTGCCAGACTAAGTAGGACCAATTACTCTTTATATGAAAGGCTCATTCTTATTTGCTTCACTGCTACTTGGAGGTTCTTGTTGCTCATTTAACAATGAACATGAAACAGATCAGACGTAGATGCCCTGAATTTATAAACTACATGAATGCCTGAACCACGAATGGTGATTTTATTACAAAAAAAAAAAAAAAGCAATATGAAGAAAAAGTCCTGTTCTGCTGTGTGGTTAAATAGGAAGTACAAGTTTGACCAGGTGTTCCTGGAGAAGGGGTCTTTTCATAATTTGGATCTCCATACATTAAGTCCACTAAAAATAATTTAAAAATGAATGAAATTCAATAGGATTGTTTTCCCCTCCAACCAGGATTAATTATATCTTAGTTGGGATCAAATACAAGGAGCTGTTTTAAAATATAGAGATAAAGGAAATAGTATTAAAATTTCGAATTATTTGATTACAATTGAGTCTATGGGAGATGACCTTCTGGCACTTCAGAGCTTTCTGGATAATGGGTTTCCGGATAATCGATCCCATACCTGTACTTGAATATCAGGTATCATAGTTGCCAACAACAAAATCTTGCCCTCAATTAGCTCCCAAACGCCAACCTGGTAAAAACACTGTTAAGTATGTGCTGCTTAATTAAACCAATATGGATTGCCTGTGATATGTTGAGTTAAATCCTATTTGTATACCTATTCTAATGGTACCCCCTCCCCTTTCCATAAACAAACTACCTCTCCCAAATCTATCAGCACTTCAGCCAGTTCCCAGTAAATGTTTTCTTCTAGCATCTTTTCAAATAACCAGTTAGACTAAGGATATATATATATCTAAAATCATAGATACAATTGTGTGTATGGTGTGTCCCAATCTATCTATCTATAAAACAGTGATATACATTATTTACTACTATTAAATTAAATTAAAATAGCAATATCCGACCTCCGATTCTCCAGCTGCTGATAAGGTTCAACTCTCAGCATTCCCTAAGAAGCACTCGCTGTCTGAGCTGCCAGTATTTGTGGTTTATCAACAGCAGAACAGACACATCTATAGAAAAAGCAAAACGTTTTTACAAAACAGGTCAAGTGATCCAAGGATTCTGTATAGTATAAATCTGTGTGGTTTAGATAGTAATATTACAATATTATTAGTATTTTGTATACTATATACTGTTATATACAAATCCATGGTGTGACAGTGAGGAAGAAATTTTGGAAGATCTTACCAAAACCAGGTAAAAGATATAAATATATTCACATTATCAAGCATTATTAATTATATAGACAATCTGTATAGATTAGATGAAACTGCGCTCAGCCAATTCCAATCAGTAAATGAGTGCTTCTATCCTCTAGAAGTAGATGTACCGACCATCTGTTATATCTGTAATAAATTGTAGAAGAGGAGAGCACTACAGACGCAGATTAACTGCTAGTGGCTGATATTTATTTTAAAGCTGGTGTACAGCAGCTTTAAAATAAATATCAGCCACTAGCAGTTAATCTGCGTCTGTAGTGCTCTCCTCTTCTACAATTTATTACAGATAATTATATAGACAATGAGGTATATTTTTAAAGTCCAAAAATTGTCACTTTTATATACCAAAAAACATTTATATACCAAAACTCAACGTGTTAAGAAATGTGGTATTTATCAAGCAGTTGTAGCTCACACGCTGCACCAATGGGTTGGCTGACACCCATTGCCAAAGCCTTCATCACCTGTACCTGTTGTCTTTTATATGATGTGGAGCAGCAGCAGCCTCTGCTGGATAAATAAGAATATTCACGCTGTATAATTACCTGCTCATTAAATGGAAAATTGTAGTAGTGTTGTTCCCTGTCAGGAATGGATAGACAACAACAGCCAAATACAAATTATTTTCACTGGGAGGAAAGCCGAAACATTCCGAGTTGACAATCTATGCTGTTATTATAAAGAGGAATTCTGAACACTGGCCTGCTTCCCACCACAGGGATTAGGTGCAAATACAGCAAATGCAAGATTACATATGAAGAGGCTAAATGAAAAGATTCTCCTTAGCTAAATCCTTTGTGCATAGTTAAGATCAGCAAAAAGACAAGGCATTATTTTAATTTAATATTACATTATAAATATATTATTTAATATGCGCCAGTGTGTATGCATGTCTTCAAAATGTGCAATCTATAATTATAATAACATATTACTACACCTCTTTCTCTCAGCTTGATTTTTTTTTCTATATTTACTGGCAATCGACTTTTTGACTGCAGATAATATAAGACATTATCTAGAAAAATATAGTCAAAATATGTCAAAAAGGAGTAAATACTGAGAAAAAATCAGGAAGGAAAAAGTGTCAAACCTAAGAAAATCCATATAGCTTCTAATATAACATAAAATATTAACCATAATCTAAAAAAAATTAGTCTTCTTTTTTTTGACACAATGGGGCCCATTTACTAAGGGTCAAAGTGAATTTTCAAATTCATTTAATTTTTGGGTAATTTTTAGGCCAAAATTCGATTCAAATTGAAAAAACTTTGATTTTGACACATTTTCGCCACCTTAAACCTGCCGAATTGCTGTTTAGCCTATGGGGGACCTCCTATAAGTTTTGGCTAAGTTTTGAGTAGTCAAAGTATTTTTTTGTTAAAATCGTTTGAATCGAACGATTTAATCGATCGAACGATTTTTACCTTGATCGAAAACGGCCGTTTTTGATCAAAAAAAATACTTGGACTATCGAAGTATCAAATTTGATGGTTGAATTTCGACGTTTAACGTCGAAATTCGACCCTTCGTAAATGTCAGTACAGTTGTTTTCAGATAGTACACCAGAAATAAAGACTTTAGCGATTACTTTGTCTGACCATTTTTTTCTAATACTGAAGTGAAAAGTTAAATTTTTAACCTTGTTTTGTCTTTCTAAAGCAGTTCTGGAAAGGGGGGGGGCACTCTGTAATTGTTCTATATTGATGCAATAGTTAATACATGTGTTATCTTTGTCCCTGCTGAGCAGAATAACTGGATTCATTAAAGGCAGCTGTTAGAATTGATACAATAGTTGCTAAGGGTAAGGCCACACTGGGCGTTTTAGGGAAATTTGGTCGCCTGGCGACTAATCGCCTCGTCTTTGCGGCGACCAATCTCACCAAACGCCTTCCCTCACTCTGCGCCGGCTAAAATAAAAAAACGCCGGCGCTAATCACATGCGCCGGTTCATTTTCCTGAATTCGCCCGAAGTTGCCTCACGAGGAAAATTCGGGCGACTTCAGAAAATGAATCGCCGCGTGTGATTAGTGACGGAGTTTTTTCGTTTTAGCTGGCGCAGAGTGAGGGAAGGCGTTTGGGGAGATTGGCGACCAAATCTCCCCAAAACGCCCAGTGTGGCTTTACCCTAATACTCAAGAGATGCTGCTGAGAAATGTATCAAATAAATGCTGCAAAATTGTAACAGTTTAGAGTCTGCGCCTGAATTACTGAGCTGCCAGACTGAAACACCAGAGACTGGAACATTCAACTTTAAACTTAGATTTTGAAAAAACAGTAAAAAATAAAAAAAGGAAAGTGATTGAAAAAAGTCTTTATTTCTGGGGAACAATCTGAAAACAACTGAACTGAAAAAAGTGTTTGGAAGGTGAACAACCCCTTTAAAACAATACTTTCGGGTTTAATTTTTAAATGGTTTTTAGTGGATTTAAGATGTAGAGATTCAAATTATGGAAAGCATCTTATCCAGAAAACCCCAGGTTCTGAGCATTTCAGATAACCGTTCCCATGCCTGTACCTTGTACTGGATACCAACTAAGTGTCGGACTGGCCCACCGGGATACCAGGAAAACAGGAAAACTCCCGGTGGGCCCAGGTGTCAGGGGGCCCTTGTGCTGCTAAATATTTGGCCTATATTATGGCCATTTCCTATTTCTTTGAGAGCAAAGAGGCTAAATATATGGAATAATAGATTATAGTATGTAAAGAATAGAACCTAGGAGAATAGAGGTTGAGTGAGGAGAGAAATAATAATTGTACTGAGAGTGGGCAACTGGTCTATGGTTCTTTGGTGGGCCCCTGGTCTAAGGTTTTTGGGTGGGCCCCTGGTGTCCCAGTCCGACACTGCCAACTAAGACAATCCTAGTGGGTTTATTTAATGTTTAAATTATTTTTAGACATAAGGCATGGAGATCCAAATTAAGAAAAAAAACTCTAGGTCCCAAAACCAAGCATTCTGGATTACAGACCCTTTAATATAAGGGAACTATTTTTCCCATGGAAATGTGTTGATTTGCAGAAGTCTTGTTGTTGCACCTTCTCATGTTAATGGAATTGCAATGGCAAAGCAGTGTCAAAATTGCCCATGGCTATAACATAATAAAGTGCTAGATATATTGATATCCTCATATAATTGCTTTGGTTCAGCTTTATCTAACAAGACACTTATATTTTCTTAGCAACACCCACTGTATGGTACCTGAAAGCGCCATTACTGTAAGGTACGAAACAGGTTTTGAGATGACATCACAAATGTGATGTCACAAGTGCCCTGTAAAATTATTAGGGACCCATGTTAAAATTTAGAACACTGACTAGATTTTAATAAACAAACTTGTTAACGAGCAGTTAATTGGACCAGTTTCTCAAGGATCAGCTGATACCCATATTAAACAGACTATATTCACTCTTATAGTGATCCATTGGCAGTTTAACAGGGCATCACAGTGTTTTTATGTGCATTCTCCCTTTTCTTTTATAACTCTTATCCCGCTCTCCAGTGTGGTAAAATAGGTTGCTGTTAAAATGTTTAAGAGAGAGCCAGAGGACACAATTAAATGGCAGATGGCAGTGTCTCCGTTTGCTCAATTAAAATAATCAGTGACTTCAGCGCACTTTCTTACCTGTCTAATGGCATAATAATGGTTCATATCTCAGCCCTGCTATTCCCAGGTTAATTCCATTGGATTTTAGCCAAGCAGGATATTTACATGCTGTGTTATAAGACCTATGAATAAGTAATTCCTATCCAATCACATCCTACACTATAATTAACTGATATCCAACCACAATCTACACAGCAAGTAAGTTATATGCCATCATATTCTACACATTCACATCTAAAAGCTACACTGTAAGGAAAGCATACCCAATCAAGTTTTGCCTAAAATCCCTTATATTATTAGGGGGAGGGCTTCTAAAGCCACATTATCTAGGAATATCTTCCTGTCCAGTTTTCTCTTCACAGTCATATTCCTGCTGCTATGGAACCATTGGGGCAGTAAAATAAAAAAAAAATGACCCTGGGTTTAACTGTTAGAGCTAATGTGCAAGACTTGGATATAAAATATTGTAGGCTTCTGGTCTGTCCGTTACATATGCCTGCTCCTCCATATTCAGGGTCCTGTTTGATATTTCTGTTTTGTATGGGAACCGTTATCCGGAAACCCATTAGCTAGAAAGCTCTGAATTACAGGAAGGACATGTCCCATAGACTAAATTTTAATCAAATAATTTTAAAATTTCCCTTTTCTCTGTATTAATAAAATAATAGCAGATTCAAGCTGGGCACCAGCACACAAAACAAACTACAGATATAGGATCCGTTATTTGGAAATCTGTTATCCAGAAAGCTTCAAATTAGGGGAAGGCCATCTCCCATAGACTCCATTTTATCCACATAATCCAAAATGATTTTCTTTTTCACTGTTATAATAAAACAGCAGCTTGTACTTGATCCAAACTAAGATATAATTAATCCTTATTAATTCTATTGGGTGTAATTAATGTTTAAATGATTTATTTTAGCAGACTTAAGATATGGATATCCAAATTATGGTAAGATCCCTTATCCAGAAAACCACAGGTCCCTAACATTCTGGATAACAGGTCCCATACCTGGCTGTATTTTTTTTCTATGTCTCTTGGATTCCATCAACTATTCTAATAGCAGGGCTGCAGGGTGTTTCAATGTATGAATTGGCGAACTGTTGATGTGTGTATTCATATTGTTATGTGTGTATGTGTGCATACAATTCTGTTCAATGGCAGGTTGATAAAGAATATAATACAGAGGAAAGCTGAACATTAAGGTTCAATGTTGTGAGAGACTTAGAATTCTATCTCACATTTAGCAGAGTGACTTACATCATGTACAAAAGGAGGTAACGGTGGGTGACAATATTATTTCAACTAACCAGTCTATGAGATCTTGCAGTGTCCAAATTAACTAATCCTTAAAGATGCACTTATGAATATTCAATTTAAAAGTGAAAATAGGGTAAAACAGCACACACTCAATTATAAATTCTCTTCTTAGTCATTCATTTTAGCTATGAAATGCAATTTTGTATAACTTATACATGTAAGTCTCATAGAAGAATGCATTTTTTTAACTTTTGGATAGCAATTGCTGTTGCCCAGGCTGTAGCCTAAAGGGAATGGTAACCCCAATAATAATTCTAAACAACTTTGCAATATACATTCATTCTTTGGTTTTTATGTTATTTGTACATGTAATGCTATTGAAAGCAGTGTTTGTCTGTCCCTTTCTACTCTCTGCCCTGATGGCTCAGACTCTTGATAGAATGTAAGACAAGGCAACTTATTAACAGACCTGTCTTTGCTGAGGAACTAAGACATGTTTAGAAAATAACAACCAGGAGTTAAGCAAATGCTGCTTTCAATAACAATTACACTTAAAAATAACAAAGCACTGAAAATGTTTAATACATGTATATTGGAAAGTTGCTTAGAATTATGCTTTTACTAGGCATAATGTTATTTTGGGGTTGACTTGCCCTTTAAAATCTAAATCCATTGCCATCTATTTGTACTTGTAATTATAATCGGATTTAATGCACCCACTGTACTGGTATTTTTAATAACTGGTTAGTTATTTGGCTGAATGTGTACTGCTACAGTATAAGAATGCTTGTGGAATTAATGGTATATATCACTATTATTTAATAAGGATTATGACATTATTAGCACACTGTTAAACATTAACCCCCTGCCATAGATTCTTCAGCACAGTAGAAGCATCTGTAACAGAAGCCCAGATACTGAAACACTTTCCCCTGAATGGGAAGTGCAAGGGTTAGAGAGGTGGGAGGTCAAGCACAGTCGATTTTTCAACCTCCAGTGTTTTTCTTTTAGGTTCAATAAACACACGTGGAGCAGCTTCTGTCCTGTCCCCGAGTCAAAAACGCATCGCTCCAACAACACACATGGAAGGTGCAAAAACACAAGAGAAGAGAGGGGTTATGTGTATGACGGGAGGAGAGCGTGTGTGTGAGGTCCGGCTCAGAGCTTGTTTGGATGTTGGCTTCTGATGATAAAGTGACTGCAGCAAGGAGAAAAGCCATGTGTGTTTTTGATGGATTTCAGTGAAGGATGAGAGGAAGGAAAGAGAAAGTATCTGTAATGACGATAAAGAAAATAATAAAGGACCACATGTGCGATATATATACGGGGAGAGGCTGCATGTGGTGGGTCTGCCTATTTAAGAAGTAATGATAATAAAAGAGGGCTGTAAGACGTTCCTGTAAAAAATGTTTAGAAAGCCATAGGAAGGCCACATGAGTAATAGGGGGTGAGTTACATGGGGAGGAACAAAGACAGACTATGGGTCAAAGGTGCTGAGCCTTCAGTGACTTACATTGGTTGCAAGGTGCTTTCAGTGCATGACCCAGGTAACATATGATTTACTAGGCCTGGGGGGGGGGGGTTCTCCATAAACGTTCATCATAACAAATGATATCCTCTTGTCACTGCTGTTATATTATAATAATAAAGCCTTCAAGCAGCAGGACATCACTACAGGAATGCAGTGGATATTCGTAGATGGATTTCAACATCCAAACTGTACATTGTATGCATAGAAAATATACCACATGTTATACACAGTATATATGGCACAGGCAATAAAATGCAGATATTCTACATGCACAGTGGCTCCTATCCAGGAACACCCAGCTAACTGAATGGGGCAAGCGGGGCTACAACACACACCGCCACCTTCTGGTTGAAGGGGCAGCAGCGGAATATCTGCTCTCATTGATAGCACAACCCAAAGGACATTTAAGTATTCAAGCTGGAAAGACAAAAGAAGTGACACCAGCACACAAAACAGACTATAAATCAGTTTATCATGCAATGAGAACAACTTGCACTTTGTTGACAAAACATAAACTAAAGAAGTCAGTTGCATTCACAATGGACAAAAAAACAAGTGGAAACTGATTCTAGGCACATAGGGGCTTCGACAGCGATGGCTTCACTCACATCGCAACACTTCGTCAGTATTTATTATACTCCGAAGCTGCTAAAAGTCCGAATCTGAAAATCCGCCATCTCAAACCTGCCGTGGTCACTCACAAGTCAATAGTAGAGGTCCCTTTTACAATTTGAAGATATCCTGACCTGCACTAGGTTTTGTCCGATAGTCCAAAAAAAAAAATACAGGGTTTTCGGGTGATAACCCAAAAAAATCAAACAAATTTGGGTGTCAAATCCAAAAAATCTGTACGATTCCAGTGTTTGCTCAATTTTATTGAGTCTTTTCCCTACCCGACTTTTTCGAGTTATTTGATAAATAAGATAAAATCTTGGATGGTACTTTGGTTGAGCTGGGTTTACTAAAAAGATTGGTAAATAACCCCTTAATATCATGCAAGTTTGAGGGAATGTGTTTTTTTTTTGTTTTTTTTTTTGAATGAATAATAGTGGGATTGTAAAACAGCTTAAACCTTGAAAAACAGAAATGGTATTTGCAAAGGAAGCACAACAAAAGAAACCCAGTATCGTTTAGACAATTAAATAGGCCAATGCCAGTGTTTTTCGTGCCAGTGATACCCAGGGACAATGTGTAGGGGGCATCTCAATAGATAGAGAAGACTTAAAGTCACTAACACTATGACATTTTTATACAAGTACTGGCTGCAGGTATTACAAATGCAACATACAGGTATGGGATTTGATATCCAAACCAGTTATCCAGAAAGCTTCAAATTACGGTAAGGCCATCTCCCATAGAATCCATTTTAGGTAAATAATTTTCATATTAGAAATGATTTCCTTTGTTTACATTTACTATATGCCAGGAACTGACATGCGATTAATATAACCGACTGCACAAGCCTGAAGGATCAAGCAATAGCTAATGGGTCTTCTGAGGTATGGTGATCCAAATTATGGAAAGGTCCCTTATCCAGAAAACCCCAGGTCACAGATGATACACCTGAAGCTGTGCCCTCCAAATATATGACTACATAAGGTAGCATTTTAAAGGGGTAGCTTACCATTTAAGTTTTAAAATTATTTATTCTGAGGAAATTCCACAATGGTCTTAATTTTTATTGTAAAAAAATATCTGGTTTCTATCTATGACCCAGTTTACCCTGGAAAACATTGCAGAAGTTTTGAAATGTTGGAACATGAATAGGAGAGGCCATAAATAAACAGATAAGTAACAAACAGTAACAGAGGAACTCCCACTTTAAAGCGGTAAAAGGTTGCAAATAATTCAAACACTGTAACAAATGAAAATTGAGACAAATTTAGAAAAATTAAAAAGTTTCTATAAAGTATGTACTTAAAGGTGAACTACAGTACCCCTTAACACATTTTTGTCATATTATTTAAAAAAATAGGCATAGGAGTGTTTCCTGCCTGTCACAGTTATTATTTATTAAATATTAATTATATACTATTGCGATTCCCTTAAAAAATTTATTTCGTAATAAAATATGCAGAAATCCTGCTACAGTGTCTATGTACAGTATATCATTAAGGCAAAATCTCTGAAAGTTAAATATGCTTGCAGCTGATCAATGGTGGAAATTTCCTGAATAGTCTGATGAGTTATCTACACATTGCATATGCTTTTCAGAACGTAGCCATCATAAAGTATAATAAAGATTGACACATCTAAAAATGAAAAATATGTAAATTCTTTGCTGGGGCCAATATATTTCACAGGAGAGGAAAATGAAAACAAATTTTAAAAACGAATATGCTCACACCATACATACCAGTCTAACAACAGTACAGAAGTTGGTTTTTAACTTGGTTAGCCTATGATACGTGATCTTTGGTTAAAAAAAAAAAGGAAAACCTACAAATTAAACATTCTAATTTAAATCTGGCTTTGCCTGACAGTCTAAAAAAAACCTTAGAACAGGACAATATTCCACAAAATATTATATTGCGGCTTTGAAAACATTTCCAAAAATTTTAATGAAAACCATCTTGCACAATCACATTACGGCACAAAACAATAACTAATATGAATGAAGTTGAAACCAAAATGTTTACATATGTGATCCCAGTGGTCAGTTTCACATATGGCTTATTTAGGTCTTAAACAAAACTGGGCTGTGACTGATACCCTGTAGCACTAATATATCCCCTTAAAGTGGACCTGTCACCCAGACACAAAAATCTGTATAATAAAAGTCCTTTTCAAATTAAACATGAAATCCAATTTCTATTTTTTATTAAAGCATTCATAACTGTTGTAAGCTCATTTAAAAATCTCAGCTGTCAATCAAATATTGTCTGTCCCTCCTCTATGCCATGGGCATAGAGGCGGGGCAGACAATTACTTTCACTTTCCATTTAGTACTTCCTAGATGTCACTGCTCTCCCCACATTCCCCCGTTCTCTTTACCATTTAATTGTGTAACCAGTACATGGGGATGGACATCGGGTCCCCCATTCTGGTGCACAAACAAGATTCTGAGATGATGCAAGTCTTTCCTTAAAAGCAGTGTCCACAAAATGGCTGCTGCCTGCTTGCTATCATTATAAGTTCCCAGACTGAAGGAAACAAGATTCAAATAATTTATATAGTGTAATTAAAGTTAATTTAGCTTTACTAATGTTATAAAATAGGATTTGGAATAATTTTTTTGGGTGACGGGTCCCCTTTAAAGGTCTACTTTTTTTTCTTGAAACATGGTATTTGATATATTCAGGTATAGTATCCATTATCCAGAAAGCTACTAATACGGGAAGGCCATCTCCCATAGACTCCATTTTAATCAAATAACTCAACATTTTGAATAAACTGATTTCCTTTTTCACTGTAATAATAAAACAGTAGCTTGTACTTGATGGCAACTAAGATATAATGAATCCTTATCAGAGGCAAAACAATCCTATTGGGTTTATTTAATATTTAAATTATTTCTAAGTATACTTTCAAGAGAAGTAACTTCTCAATCACTGGGAGGGTCAAATGTTAGACACTCTCCATTGATTTTAATAGCTTACCTGATACACCGGGCTGGTGCTCCTATAAGTGAAAAACTGCATTAGCACATGGTATTTCTGCAGAAGTTCCGTCGTGTGATTTACCTTCCTCTTCCATCTTCTTTTCTCCACGCACGGGCAGGGGCATGCAATCTAGAGTGAAAAAGATGGCTTTCTGTTTCTAAGTTCCGCTTTTACTCAACTTGACCATGAGCCTGCCTGGACCAAAAAGAAAAAAAGACGGGAGAAGCTGAAGAAGATGGCGGAGGATCTTCTACAGAAATACCCTGGGCTGGTGTAGGTCCAGAAGAACTGGCCAAGGATATCTGGTAAGCAGTTATAATCACTGTGGGGGTGTCTTACATTTTGGTAACCCCCTGTGTTTTAACCTTTAGTTCTCCAAAATCTGGACAGATTCTTTATCTGCAATCCAGCATTCTGGATAAGTCCCATACCTGTATTTCTATGGGTTTTTTGTTATGATTTTTTGCTAAAAATACTTTTTTGATATTACTGAAGTTCTGGATGACTAGAAAAACCATAGCTGTTTAAATAGGCCTGTGACGTAGGAGATAGAAGTCCCCATAGTCACTGCTAATAACATAAAAGAATTGAGCCTTGGAGTATGCAGAAGGTATATAAATAACACAGCTGTAGCGCCACCACCTATTACATTTTTTTTCCTTCAGAACGCGCCAAGAATGTGTGTATTGGTAGACCATGAACTCATATTCTGGCAAGAGAGCACCATCAGTGTTTATGATATGCATTTGTCCTCTTAACTTAGGGTGTTATTATCATTATATGCTGATCAGCAGTATACCTCTATGCAAAGCCAGACTGAGACAAGCTCTACCACCACCACAGAAAGTAGAACCGTCACCAGAAGACATAGCGGCTGATCTTAAATTCTTTTGCTGTCAAAAGAGCCCAGTAAAATCCCTGACAATGAATGACTCTGAAGGTGATAATGGGCGCACGCTCATTTATATAAACATGTGTGAGTTCTAATTTCAAATCACTGTCACACACCCAACAAACTGCTAATTAGTCCGGACAAAATAAAAAGTCGGAAAGCGGTGTCTGGAGAATATCAGAAGAAGCAGACAGCTGTGCAGGGCAAAAGCATGCTGTAGATAGAGCGTGGCTACATGTTTGGGGCAGTGTCACATGCTCAGGATATCTTATTGTAGGTCCTTTTATTGGGGTGCCTACTACAGTGGTTGGCAGACTTTGGGAATTTGTGTTTTTCCAGGGGCTATATTTGTTCAGCCCACCTTGAACCCTAATGTTGCAGATAAGTACAAAATACTGTTGTCACAATAGACACCTCTCACCAAATAAAAAGAGCACATCCAGGTATACGTTTACACACAACTCAGCAAAATGCTGGTAGGTAAAGGGTTAATTTTTATTGATATTTGCAATTGGATAATGGTTTTATTCCTATGTCCATGTATGAGGCATATTTGCTAAGCAGGGAATTATACGTGGCAGGAAGATCTTAAATAAGCTTCTCCTTTTTCATCAACCAATTTGATAAGAAGTTGGCTCAACGAAACAGTCCTAATATACTGTTTACCAATTAATATAATGTAGATTTAATATGCAGAACAGTCAGGGTTGAAGCTGGGTGTGAATTTCCCCTTTAATCCCTGTAAAGGTGTGTCAGCCCCGTGACTCTCTTGCTGAACTCCAAGGAACCCTAGCTAGAGCAGGAATCTCCAACTTTAGGCAGCCCAAATGTCTGGGAATGCTGGTAGTACCAACACCTGAAGAGCCACATGTTTAACATCTCTTTTGAAGGTGCTTTGTAGGTTTGGTCTTTCTGGACTGAAAGTGGGTTCATATGGAACATTAGTAAAAGAGTAAATTGTAATTGTAAGTTTTACTGCAGAAATACTCCACAACTTATCGGACACTTTCAAAGCTAGCAAGTAACATAAAAATTGCCCTAAATCAAGGCCTGGGCTGTCATGCAATATGAAGTTTGCAAATGGTACTGCTCACCATAAAATTCAAATTAAATTAGTAGTTCACATTTAAGTTAGTTTTTAGCCTATTACATACTAAAAGCTAATGATTTGTCTTCCTCTTCTACCTATTTCCAACTTGCCATATAAAATGCTGTTTGCTAACTTTGAGTTACTGACCCCATCAGGCAAAAGCTATTGCTCTACAAATTTTATCGTTAGTGTTTCTTTTTAGTACTTATCTCTCTATTCAGCTCCTTTTCTAGCCTATCGTTCAAACCACTACAGATATCTGCTAAAATTTCTAAACTGGAGGACTGTTTAACAGAAAAATTTAAATAAAGACCGAAGGCAAATCAAGCCTACGTCATACTAAGGGGGTTATTTATTAAAGTCCGAATGCCAAAAACGTGGGAAAAAAAATACTATAAAATCTGAATTTTTAGTGAGGGAAAAAACTTTTTCGAGATCCAAATCCAAAAATCCGGCATCTCAGACCTGCAGTGATTGTATATATGTCAATGGGAGAGGTCTATATCCTATTTGGAAGTTTCTGTGGTCTGCACTGGAACTAGCCCGAAAATCCAACTATTTCTGACATTTCAGGCAACAATCCGGGCTTTTCGGGAAAGAGCCGGAAAAAATCAAGCGATTCTGGAAAAACTCTAAAACTTGAGTTTGTCCCTGTTCCAATTAAATTGTGCTTTTTTATAAATAAATAAGGTCAAATCGTGGGTTCTAGTTTGCTCTTACTTTTTGTATTTAAAAATTCAAATAAATAAGGTCCCCCAAGTTAATTTTAAGATGAACTAACCCTACCTAAAATATCAACCCATTATACATGACAGGGAGAATAGGCATTGCTACCATAATCTGTTTGAAAACTTACTTTCATTAACTTTCATTAACTCTAGCTTGGTAATTGGAATTGCTTTCTAGAAACAGCAGTGTCATTTTAAAGTCCTTTTCAAGGAAAAAAATTAATTCCTGGTAATATAATAGTACCCTATAGTTGATTACTTTCTATAAAACAACATCACTAAGAATATACTGCTCAGAAAATTTTCCATTTTATAACTTTGGACCTGAGGTTCTGGATGAGAGGTCCTTCCATAATGGATCTCCATTCCTTAAGTCTACTTACAAACATTAAAACATTAAAACATTAAAAACACCCAATAAGATTGCTTTGCACCAATAAGTAGGAATGCAGCTTAGTTACCATCAAGTACAAGCTACTGTTTTATTATTACAGAGAAAAAGGTTATCATTAGAAAAACAAGAATTGTTTGCTTTAATAGGACTCTACTGAAAATGGAATTCCTGTATTTTTGATGATTCCTTTTGTTCTGTCTTGGACAAGTTTCCCAGAAAAAAAGTTGCTGTGACAAAATGCAATGTATTACAGCACCACTATGAGTGTGAGTGTGCCTAAAGCTGGCCATAGATGTTGAGATTTTTAAAAGATCAGATCCTGATCGTGAGACCAATATCTTCTAAGAACGATTGTACGATCGTACGAATTTACCATCAACTAAAAAGACCAATTTGCCAGGAAAACAAAGGGTACCTGCCTGCTTGGCCCTGCAAACATAGAGAGATTGCACTGGGGCCGACAAAGATTTTTTGACCTGGCCGATCAATTTCCCGACAGATGTCGGCCGAAAAATCGTAAGATGTACGATCGTTCGAATACCACTAACCGCACGATAATTTCGAAGGATTGGTCGGACTTCCCTAAAATCGGTCGTTCGGCAAGAAGAATCGTCGCGTCTATGTGGACCTTAAGGGTGGTGGCAGAAATGAGTCTCTCAGAGACAAATCTTCTTTACTTCGGCCAACTAATCTCCCTGAAATGCCTTCCCACTGGCAAGAATATGAATCATCGCCGGGGGCATACAAATCGATTCAGATTTCCGAAGTTGCCTCACGAGAAAACTTTGGGTCACTTTGGAAATCCAAAGCGATTCGTATGCCAATTCGTATTCTTGGCAGTCACCCAAAGTAGAGATTTGTCGCTGGGGGACTAATCTCCCCATAATCGTACGCTAACAGTGTTAGGCACTAATAGCTCCAGTTTTGGCCAGGGGCTATGCAAATGCTCAGAATCACATCTTTACTTAATGTAAAAAGAAAAAAGCTTCCATTTACAATCCTAATCTTCAACATAATGTAAGCTTTTAAAAAACACACTCTAAAATGTTTTAGAGCTCCCCTAAATTCTGAGAAGGCGTCTGATTTCACAAACATTTATTGAACCTACCTATTACACTTGCCCACTTTACTCCATGGACACCCCCCCCCCCGAGCAGTTGGATGGTCTGCTGCCCCTGCTTTCACAGTAATGACTCACCATTTAAGTATATGCCAGCCCTTAGTCATGGCAAACTTTGAGATATACCGGGCTATGTTGTAGGCAGAGGCCCAGCAGTTCACAGCACAAACCTCATTAGTCAATTTGTCATATGCCATATCCAAAGAGCAATTACTAAATTATAAAAGCGGATCTAAGAGCTCCTGAGGGAGTGGTCCCCTCCTGCCCCTGGGGCTGTACAACAAGCAGGCTAAACAAACAGGGCAGGGGGCAGGAGGCAGAAGTCACAATCAGGAAGAAGCCAGAGTGCAGTGAAATAAATCAGGTGAGGAAGTAGAAATGAAAAGTTAAATAAGAGAGTATACATATAAGAATTGAATCTTGAATTGAATTTGTACAATGGGGAAATATATTGGATCACATTTTTATGTGAAGTTCATGTAATAATTAAAACGTTGTATACAGTATCTGTTATTTACCATCTGCATGCAAGGAGAAATATTCTATCTGTGCAGAAATTAAATGGAACCTAGAAACTGTCAATTCTTTTTAGGGATGCAAAGAATCCACTATTTTGGATTCGGCCGAACCCCCGAATCCTTTGCAAAAGTTTCGGCTGAATACCAAACCCGAATCCTAATTTGCATATGGGGTGGGAAGGGGAAAACATTTTTTACTTGTTCGTTGTTTTCTGACAAAAAGACATGCAATTTCCCCCTGCATATGCAAATTAGGATTCGGTTCATCCGGGCAGAAGGATTCGGCCGAATCTGAATCCTGCTGAAAAATCCCGAATCCTGGATTTGGCGCATCCCTCATTTTTGTTTCGTTTGTCCCAATAACCCATTCAAGGATCGCTTACAGGTATATGCAAAATATGTCTCATATCTGCAAGGTACAGAATCATATCAAAATAATAATAGGCATACACTTAAAGGGGTTGAGTTAACTTTTGGTATGATGTAGAGAGTGATATTCTGAATTCCAAATTTAGCTTTTTCTTCAGCAGCTCTCCAGTTTTCAATTTAATAATCTGGTTGCTAGGGTCTAATTACTCTTGCAACCATTCATTGATCTGAATAAGAGACTGGAATATGAATAGAAAAGGGCCTGAACAGAAAGATGAGTAATAAAAAGTAGCAATAACAATAAATTTGTAGCCCTACACAGCATTTGTTTTTTAGATGGGGTGACCCATTTGAAAGCTGGGAAAAGGCAGAAGAAGAATGCAAATAATTAAAAAATCTATAAAAAATAATGAAGACCAATAGAAAAGATGCGTAGAATTGTCAATTCTACAAAATACTGAAAGTTAACTGAAAGGTGGACCACCCCTTTAAAGTATTACTAAATATCAACTGGAATTTACATTAAAAAACAAAAACAAAACAGAAAGCAGACCCATAATTTAAAAAAACACATTGCAAGTTACCTAAATTTAGGTCCATAGGTTTTTATTTACTTATTTATTTTATCCAGGCCTAACATTATAGGCCTTTTTTTAATCAAAATCTGAATTTTTCTGCGTATTTCAATAAATAAAGCCAGACCAAACTAGAATCCCCGATTGGACCTTATTTATTAATAAAAAAATATGAAGACCAATAGAAAAGTTGCGTAGAATTGTCAATTCTACAAAATACTGAAAGTTAACTGAAAGGTGGACCACCTTTTTAAAGTATTACTAAATATCAACTGGAATTTACATTAAAAAACAAAAACAAAACAGAAAGCAGACCCATAATTTAAAAAACATATTGTAAGTTACCTAAATTTAGGTCCATAGGTTTTTATTTATTTATTTATTTATTTTACCCAGGTCTAACATTATAGGCCTTTTTTTTTAATCAAAATCTGAATTTTTCTGCGTATTTCAATAAAAAAAGCCAGACCAAAGTAGAATCCACGATTGGACCTTATTTATTAATAATATAAAAAAAAAAGAACGATTTTTTCAGATCGAGCACAAAAAATTGAGAGAAAAGCCAAATCTGAATGCTACAGACATACAGACCTTCATCTAGAATGCCCACTCCGTGGATCAACCCCACACCAAGGAGAACGTTATAAATGCCTGGCTGGCATTTTATTCCTTAAGTATATCATTCTTATTCCAGTTTTCAATTTACAGCCAGATTACAGAGAGCTACTGGATTTTACTGTAAAACAAATGTTATAACAGCAAGTGTGTCTATATTATATATTATAAAACACAGTGTACACAACGAGGTGGAAAAGAAAAGTCTAAACTTAATTGCAAAGTGTCACAATAACTCGGCACAGAAGTGAGGTAGTCCAGGGCATAGCCTTGTATACAGCAATTTGACTTTTCCTAAAAAGGTTATTATGGGCTTGTCATGTGAAATCCACCCCAATGAGCAGGCTATCAATTATGTGTTTGTCATCTGGATTTCAACCAGCAAACATTCTGGCTTAATACATCCCAGGCATTAGAAAAATGATCTACTTGGATAAGATGCAGGAAAACACAATTTATTTATTCACTGAGATGGACGATATATGTTATGGGCTGTTTCTTTGTGTTACAGTGACACATACAGTACGAGTTAGAATTTATTGCCATATCAGAAAGTTAAGAGCCGAGATTAGTACGTTATTTCATCTGTGTTTACAATTAAGGGAGCTGGGCTGTTCCTTTCATTACTAATGAACCTAAATGTACCCACAAGTCTTCCAGCACATTACTCACAATGCAAGCCCTTTGTATTTTTATCTCTGTCCTGTTTACTGCACTAATTTGGAAATTCTCCACAAATTGGGGAAGCTTTAGTTCTAGTGAAGAGAACTAGATGCTGATTCTTTTTTTATATGTTTCTGTTGAGTAATCCTTTCTTTACTTACCCTTTCAAGTGATCAATAAATACATTAGTAATCTAAGTGACTGTGTCTGTTATCCCCTCTCAGCAAAATAAGGGAGGGGGTTGCTTTCTCTTTGTAAGATTCAACTTCCTTTAGCTAATTTGTAGAGTTTCCTATTCTGCTTAATCAAGGTTCCAATTATCCCCATTATTGGTTCCAACTGCGCTTTTCCCTCTTTGCCCCAGATTGGACATAAAAATGAACGGGTCTTGATCTCGATCTTTCCCCTATGCACTCTCTTATGCATGTTCACGTGCACGGGATCGAGAGGGCACGTTAACCCTTTGTCAACAAACAAAGAGCAGGAGGATGCTGTCAGACATGATTGATGATGAGGGGATATAGCGAGAAAGAAAAAAGTAACTGTTGGTTTTCAACCCATCGACAGAACTTCATTACGGAAAGCATATTTTTTTAACGTAATTAGACAATGACTTTTGAAGCCAAACTGCCGAGAAAGTAAATCTATCTGGAGAACAGAACTGTTTAGAAAGTTTATAAAGTGGTACTGGGTATCATAGGATATTTTCATTCTATTGCATTACAGTGTGGCTTTTGGAATGGCTTTTGTTTAGAAAATCAAAATTAGAAATAGATAAGACTATAAACAAGAATATACCAGTTTGGCCCAAGTCTATGTTAAGGACAAATTACTGAAATACAAGACGCTATTATATGCAACATTATTACAAAAAGTCTTTAGGAGTACTATGCCCATTAGAGTACAATAGACAGAGAGCTGCTGTACCCTGCCAGCTTTTTTTCATAATGCATCTGGTGGCAGACTCAGAGTGCAACATATTAATGGACAAGGAAAAGTCATATATTAACTACAGCTATCGGACCTGTTATCCAGAATACTTGGGGCCTGGGGTTTTCAGATAAGGGATCTTTCTCTACTTTGGATATCCGTGCCTTAAGTCAGGAGGTGTCCAAAAGGTAGATCGGAATCTACCAGTAGACCTTTAGCTGGTGATCATTAGATCTCAAAACACAGTCAGCAAACAGCTTGTCTAAATCACCCTCCTGTTTCATGCTTTTCATTCAGATATTTATAACGTTAAGGTTACATAAGGAATAGATGTTTAAATATAACAATATACATTTTCTCATAAATAAATATTCATGTTCCATGAAACACAATGCTTACCTAATAATTGTATCTTAGTTGGGGCCAAGTACAAGGTACTGTTTTATTATTACGGTGAAGAAGGAAATCATTTTTAAAAATGTTAATTATTTCATTAAAATGGAGTCTATGGGAGATGGCCTTCCCGTAATTTGGAGCTTTCTGGGTAACGTGTTTCTGTGTAACGGCAGGCCTGGATTTGTGGAAAGGCCTCCTAGGCCCGGGCCTAGGACTGCAGGATTTTAGGGGGGCGGCATGCTGCCTAACCACACCCATATTGGTTCAAAAACAATGGGGAATGCGCTGCAGATACAATCATTTTTTAAATTTCCCATGCTCTAATCCCCATTTCTCCAAACTAGATGATGAAAATTTGCACGAATAAAGAGGAGGGGACAGGGGCGACAAACGGCAGTAGGCCTAGGGGCGCCCATTGTGTAAATCTGGCCCTGTGTTACGGATCTTATACCTATAACTACTGGTTTTCACCAAAAAGAAGTGCCAGCTCATCGTTCTCTGTCCTGGTTATTCCGCTTTTTGCAATATAACCCAAATGAGCCCAGTAACGCAGTAAAATGAAATGTAAAAGGGTCAGACGTACTGCAGAAAATAAAAAAAAATGCTCTACAATAATGTCATGGGACTGGGTGAACGCTAAAACACAGTCAAAAAAAGTTCCAATTAAAATAGATTGTCCGGATAACAACAGAACACACTGTGACTGTTATTTTTTCATTTATAATTACATTAATGTTGTTAATTGCAAGAGAGTCTATACTTGTGCTTGTTTGTGGCCCTTGCAGTTTTCTGTTTAGTGTGTGTCATATGTGCCTTGTCTGGGAAAGAGTACAGCATGTTCTTTCGAGTTTCATTTTGGACTGAATTACAGGGGTGTAATGCTTTATAGATCCTTAAAACAATCTTGTCATTTATAAATTGTTCCCTTAATATGAATCCAGATTAATAAATGTAATTCCATTTATTGTTGCTGCAGAGCAATCTTTGACTGCATATATGTATTTACATATACAAGTGTAGCAGCAGAATGAACTAATAACCACACTCTTAGGCTTGTGAGGTTTTTTTATACCTCGAATGAGTTCACATCTCAAAATGGTTTCTAATTTAAGAAAAAAAAGCAAATGGAAAAAACTTGTATCAGTGAATTCCGGGTGAACAACCCAAAGAGTGATAACATCTTCAAATGGTTCAATGGCTATCGACTTCTACATAACCTCGACAGATTTTAGTTTAAGTATTTAAAGATTAAAGCTATTTCCAGCTTCGGGGATAAAAAACTCGAAAAAATTCAAGATTTTTTTTTATAAAACCCCAACAAATTAAACTGAAAACTATTCCTGAAAATATATTTTTTCTGGAAAACCCAACTCGACCTTTGATAAATAACCATCTTTATGTTAAGTGCCTAACAAAGGGTCTGGTTACTGTTGGGTCAATTCTCTGTTCCCCTTTACTCTCTATGCTATTTTCTGTAAGAAAAAAAAGATATAAAACTCAGTCACTGTTGAGCAACCCGACAAAACAGTAAATAAATATATATTTATTATACATAATTGTTATTACAATTAGTTTAGGCAACTTGAATGACACTAGCTTTTCATTTTTTAGAGAAACAATAGGCTTAGATTGCTTATTATTTTAGGAAATAAAAGAGGAACTTCTCTTGAGGAATGACTTCGGAACAAAAAGTATGGTTCACACTAAAATGCCTGACCTCTAGCAAATAAGGGGGGTTACTAACCCACATCTGACACCTCACCCAATTTGCCAGTAGCAGGCAAAAGGCACAGCATGATGGAGGGTATGAATTTATTTCTATGGCATTATGCCCACTCTAGCTACAGCAATGGGAGACTATCCTATAACAGGAGTTTACTCAGGGACAAATGCTGGGGCGGAGAGAGTTTGTTTTGATTGATCTGACATTTCAGCCTGTATGTGGCTCCTCTGTCCCACTACTCCACAGGACAAAGGCTAGAAGCAGTTCCTTTGATAACACCAAGCCTTCCTCAATATTTTTTCCAAAAATTTTTACTGAAGTAAGTGGTGGGTGGATGCTGCTCATCTATCGGATGAAAAATCATTTATATTTTCTAATCATCTAAGGGTTTCTGTAGGTGACTTTCTGAAGCAAGGGTGTCAGAATGTCAGAGATTAAGATTGTAAATACATTTAAAAAGTAAATAATTCAAGAACACATATTATACTACTCTTTGTTGAGAGTCAGGAATTTCTGAACACACTAATCAAAAAGTAAGCAGCGTTGTAAAAAAAAAAAAATTTGGGACCAGGGCCAAAAATGTCCAGAACTTTCATTTAGAAATACTTATTGCTGAACAGATAATTTTATGTAAAACTAGAAAATATCTAAAAACAATGAGCACTAATTTAGATTGTATCAATCATAATAAACTACTGTGTCACCAATCAAGGTGGAAACACATTTTATCCCTAAGTGAATCACCAGGCAATGAACAGTAACATTCATACTGAATTCACTAGAATTATAATAGCAGTGCTTACTGTATCAGTGGCCTCTGGGAAGTGATTGTGTTGCCCAACCCATCAGTTGTTATTGAAGTACAACTCTCAGCCCTCATCTGAAATCTGCCCGAGGATGCTTACAGTTAAGGAAATATACATGGCACTTAGCACTTATAGAGCTGAGTCATTATTCTGTTGAAGGAAGGATATGATCCATGATCATGCTCATACAGCCTGCAAAGATCCTGAACTTTTCAGGTGCCTGAAGGTGCCATGGAGAAACCAATACAAAGTCCAATGACTGCAGCACACTGTTAGTTGTAGTTCACTTTCAACATTGTGGTTTTATTAGCTCATGTGCAGGTACACAAGAGCCATGAATATCCTGTAAGTGTAGGTGGGGTTAATTACTGCTGAGCACCTGGTCCTCAAGGATTTTGCACTAGATTGAGCACTCTAATATTGCATGGAGAAACCAATACATGATAAACAAGCAAGGTAAAATAAATAATGAAGTAATATAATATTTATCTATATATAGAATAAAGTACCCCCTCATAAAATATAAGGATAGTTACCAAGGAGTTTCATGACCATATAAAAACACGAGGCAGAAGGCTGAGTGTTTTTATACAGGTCAGGTGACTTCTAATATCCTCAGGGGGTACTTTATAATACACAAGTTTCAGTAAGTCATGTGACAGAAATGACATCACTAAGCACAGTTTATAAGGATATCATTTACAGGATATTCATGGCTCTTGTGTATTATATAATACACAAGAGCCATGAATATCCTGTAAATTCGACCTTGTGCTTTTATATGGTCATGGAACTCATCTATAACTTATAATATCCTTATATTTTACAATAGGGGGTACTTTATTCATTATAGAAACAATATAGCAAACAGGCCCAAAATGTTGTCTTCTACTTACAGATAGACTTTAGAGAAGTCAGTTTGCCTCTGATATGAAGGTTAGTTAGTCATTCCGGTTCTTATAAATGCTGACTCTTCTACAACTGCCAATGTACCTTAAAACGACATGCATTTTATAAAGAATAACACACCACCTCCAAAATATGACAATTTAAGAAGTGCAGACTGGTGGGTTTATATGATCACGGAGCTCTTGTGTGAAGACTGCTATTACCCTTATATTGAACAGCAGGACGGACTGAAAAATGCCATGCTCTTATCTATGCTGGCCATACATCCAGAGTTTCCCATGTGAACCCAAACGTATTGCTAGGTAAACCCAAACCCACAGTTCTCAAAAAGTGCCCAAGAAAAGATACTAATTAAGATACAAAATAATATTCAATGTTTTGGTGCTGCAGAGTAGGTGTATATTCCAAAGAAGCTATGCACCAACACCAAATTTTTGAATGATGGATGAATAAAAGAATTCAAATCAGATAGAGCAAACCCAACACAACTGGTAAGCATCTGATTGGTTTGGTCTAGTCCCTATGTCTGCAAAGATAAGGTCTATACATGGACGACTCTTTCACCACATTGAAGTTATTTTAAGCTAAAATGTTTTAATTATTTTATTGTGCCAAAACAAGGGAATGGAATACACATGCTGTTTTATATGATTTCTCTGTGTTGTACTAGAACTAACAGGGGAGATTGTCTTCTCCATAAATCCTCTCTGCTAGTTCCAATGATTCTGGCCACATCCCTAGTAAAATAAAGCCAGCCTTTTAACCACTTGGCTGTCTACGATTTTCACAGAACTGAGAAAGGGGTGGGGGGAGTATGACATAAAGAAGACATAATATCTCCAAGTAATAAACATACAAGTTGTGTTAAACTAAAGCCTATGCTATGGCATACATGATGGATTTCAGGTCTTTTTCCACCACATTTTTAGAGCATGGAAACACACCTAGAATCACCCCCCACTGACTCCCATAGGAGTCAAATGACAACTGAAAATGTGTACTAGATTGTCATGAGGTTACAGTCGGCTGACAAGTGCTGGTGCTGATGCCTTCAGGCTGTTGCTGTTCAAAACTGTGGTGTTCAAAATGTCTGAAATCCATCCGAGGTTGCTGGTGCAGAACTGGAACAAATATTCAAAACTCTCAGGAAGGAAAATACAAAACTAGAAGTGTATTGGTATTTGCCAATACTAAAAATGGAAAAAGTTAAATATGTATGTAAATATAATGCAATAAATAAAATGTTATTTACATTTAAATAACATTTATTTACTATTTATTGCTTGCTGGCTGTTTAACCATATAGATGGCAAATAGTATGGGGATAACTACAGTATTAACAAATTAAAAAATGAGGGTCGTTGTTTACTAATTTTGGAAGCTTAGGGACAATTATTATGGGGGAAATATTGATTTCTACCACTGTAGCTTCAGTGGTCACACATTATTTTTAATCATATGTTTTATCTACCCATCTTGTAACAGTGTTGTGGAAGTAAGCCTAATGGACCTCTTCCATTAAACTCTGTCCTGTGCATGGAAAAAAATAAGGGGTGATGTAAAACTGTCCAGTGGTAGGGAAAGAGGAGGTATTCTCTAATGATAGAAAGCTGGGATCTGTAATCCCTCTACATTTATTTACTGCACCCCAATCAACAGGGGTGGGGGAGAATTGTCACATGTGGATGAAGTATCAGACAAATTAAATTTTTTTATTATATGTACATTTAAATTGTAATAATGAGAAAGCTTCCTGGCCTTATTAGTAGTGATGACATCAGAGGTTTAGCATTAACATCGGGAGAATCACTTCTACCTTGATAATGTGGTTTCAAAACATAATTTTAACATTAGCATTTTAGTGCGGTCTATATTATTCATCCGCAAAATCATGGGAACGGAAGCACACACTTTGGCATTTTCAAATGTTTAATAGTCAGTATGACAACGATTTCAAATATTGCTTCAATGAATTTTCCATGTTGGGAATGTTTCTGTGCAAAAATGGGTTAAAAAGTATACGTTTTGTCTTGGAAGTTGGTCTGTCGGTGCCCCTGCAACACACGTGTGTGTTTGTGTGTGGGCAGCTCTGGATTTCTCATTAGCCCCTGATCTCATAACCACGAGGATGAGACAAGCTCAGCAACAGAGGTGGTCCACAGGCCGCAACGAAGAGGGGGCTTACATCATCTCAGATGATCTTACTACTCTGATTGCTTCTCAACAGGTTGGAAGGGGGAATGAATCCATAACAACCAGCTACAGGATAGAGTTATAAAGGAGGGAGGGTGGATTCTAGTTCGTTGCAGATGTTCATTGAAAAACATCTGTGTCTCGCAACCCCCCAGCCCCACCCTTACAGCTCTGTAATGGGCCAATCCAAAGTGGGCTCTGATCACATTCCAATGAATAAGAGCAGCCTTAGTGAAGATGAGAGGGATTAGAATATCCTGCAAAAACTTTTCTTTGATTGGTGAACTAATAGGAGAGGCTGTGATTTGTAATTGCACCATGGAATACGCAACCGCAATTAGCTGGAATGTAATCACTGTTACCCCCCAGCCTGCGATGAAGAGAGTCAAAGCCCATAAGCGAAGCTGATCTAAACAGCTCAACTGCTAGGATTTCCATCTCAGCTATAGGAACAGCTTCAGGTTTCCTAGCTTTAAACATTGATTGTTTGTAATAAAACTTATACATATCCTCAAAAGGGAAACTTTACAAGGGCCCCGTTTAGCAGGCTCGCCATGTGCACCCACACACTTAAATCCGAAGCCCATGATGAAGAGCAAAACTACAAATGGAGGTAAAGTATTAAGCTTCAACGTTCTTTAATATAGACACATGGCAAAGTTAATTACCCCCGTAAGCCTTCACTTTTGCTGGTAAATATGCATTTGGCCTCCTTTTGTGGCTTTAAGTATTACAAATAGGATCCAATTATGATGGAAAAAATTAAATCATATATGAGAGGACATGTTTTTGTTGCCCTTTATTTTTTCACTGTATTTAAATTTGCTACCCATTTAGGAGTTGTACTTGATTTTCAGTGAATAATATTCCAAATGGGGGTTCTTTACAAGTACCCAAAGAGAGCAGTGTTACATCTATAGAAATAAGTCGAACAACTGGACTTGCTGTGTGTTTTTTTTTTTTCTTGAAGAAGTTTCACCAGTCATCCAGTTGGATGACTGGTGAAACGTCTTCAAGAAAAAAACAAAAAAACAGAGCAAGTCCAGTTGATTTGACTTATTTCTATAGATATACCATGACCTGGATGAATGAGAACTTTCACAAACACGGAACAGTGTTACAAAACTGTTTTATACATTAATATATAACTGACTTTGCAGACAACATCACTGATGATGACATTTTAACCTCACCATGGTAGAGTCTATTGTTCAGTCTGTGAAGGTTATTACTGAATTATTCTTATAGTACAGGTATGGCATCCGACTCCATTACCTAGAAAGCGTTTATCCAGAAAGGCCGTCTCCCTTAGATTCCATTTTATCCAAATAAACCACTTTTTAAAAAATGATTTCCTATTTCTCTGTAATAATAAAACAGTAGTTTGTACTTGATCTAAACTAAGATATATTTAATCCTTACTCGAAGCAAAACCAGCCTATAGGGTTTATTTCATGTTTACATTATTTTCTAGTAGACTTAAGGTATGATGAGCCAAATTACAGAAAGATCTTGAAAACCCCAGGTCCCGAGCATTCTGGATAACAGGTCCCATAGCTGTATGTTTTTATATTTCTCTTTCATTTTGTTTTTGTTTTTGTTGAGTGTTCTGTTACACCTTGTACATCCCCTTCTTATTACAATATTTTTGTACTGGTGTGTGATGAAGAAGGAAATATGAGCAATGTAATATAGGTGTGTGACATCCAGTAAATATACTGTATATTTTTTTCTCTAGTTGCTGGGTTGTAATTATGCGGACAAACTATGACAAATAAGGAAAAGTATTGTTTTTAAACAGGTAGTGATTTATTACACGACTATGGATAAGAGATCTTTCTGTAATTAGGATCACCAAAAACAGAGCATTAAATAAACCCAACAGGATTTATTTGCAAGGTGCTGATTTATTATTACAGGACAAAGGAAATTATTTTGAATAACCTGAATTATTTAATCAAAATTGACTCTATGAAAGATGGCCTTTCCATAATTCAGAGCTTTCTGGGTAACAGATCCCATAATTAAATTTGCCTTCTTACATCTTAGCACGGACTGTTGGCAGTACAGGTGTAAGATCTTTAATTCGAAATACTTAGAACCAGGGGTTTTCTGGATAAGAGATATTTCTGTAATTTGGATCTCCATACCTTAAATCCACTAAAAATACATCTAAACATTAAATTAACCCAATAGGATGGCTTTGTCGTTAGTATGGAATCATGCAGCTTACTTAGGATAAGGTTCAAGGTACTGTTTTATTATTACAAGTATGGTAAGGCTGTCTCCCATAGACTCCATTTTATCCAAATAATCCAAATTTATAAAAAATAATTAAAATTTTCTCTGTATTAATAAAACAGTAGCTTGTACTTGATCTAAACTAAGATAAAACTAATCCTTATTGGAAACAAAACCAGCCTACTGGGATTATTTCATGATTTTATAGCAGATTTAAGGTATGAAGATCCAAATTACAGAATTTATTCGGAAAATCGCAATTCGCAAGTCCCGAGCATTATGGATAACTGGTCCTATTCCTGTGCAGAGAAAAAGTAACTCCGAATTATTTGCTTATAATGGAGTCTATGGGAGATGGTCTTCCCTTAATTTGGAGTTTCTGGAAAAAATTATCCTATACAGGTATGGAATCCGTTATCCAGAAACCTGTTATCCAGAAAGCTCTGAATTATGGGAAGGTTGTGTCCCATAGACTCAATTTTTAATTAATTAATTCTGAATTTTAAATAATATTATTCTCTGATAAATATAAAATAATACCTTGTACTTGAACCTAACAAAGATTGCAGTCAAAATAATTATATTGGGTCATGTTTAAATTATTTATTTTTAGTAGACTTGAGGTATGGAAAGCCATGTTACAGAAAGAACCCTTACTGGAAACCCCCAGGACCCAAACATTCTGGATAATAGGTCATATTTCAACAGAACCCAAGAAGGCCTAAAGGTTTATAATAACTAAGTTAACGGTTCACAATCATGGAAAAGTATCACTAAGCAAACTCACTAAAAGAGACGAGACTTTGCTGAGTCAGCATCAAGAGAGAAAATGAGCCAGGCAAATGCTATCACTAGATCTAAGTGTCTGGAAATGACTATGACAAGCATCTTCCTTTCCCGCTGGACAATGGACACTTTTAGGACTAACATAACTTTTGCCTTGATGCAGATGTAGTGTTAGCAGGCCACATCACAATACAGAAGACATTCCTTTAAGTCTTTCATAGCAGTGGAGTATCTGTCTAAATGCAATTAATGTGACAGTCAAGCTTTTACAGCTGCTCTCACACTGGGTGGGCAGAAGATCATAAACTTTCACGGAAAGGTTAGTAACCTCAATAACCAAGTGACTGTTTTTCAAGTAACTTGGCCAGGTCATCACTGCAGAGACATGCAAAATGGAGAACTGACCGTTCCCAAGTCCTACTCATCCTGCACATTCCCTACTTCCAGAACAGCAAAGATGACAACTTTTTGGAGTGGTTAACTCATTTTAGTGTGAACCCCTTATCAAATAGCCAAATTCAATAATAAGGAGCATCAAACAGCAGTATGAATGTGCCTATAATTAATTATTGGATTCTCCTAATTATTGAATTTGTCTATAATACTTCAGGGTGATACACAGACACCTTGAACTTACAGCCTTATGGACGCTACTTGAGAACTACTACTATGCACTCTTCACTTGATTATGCTTGAATCATAATCTTTGTTTTTTATGACCTTTCATCGAAGACCTGTGTGATCAGCCTTGAACTAAAACCCTGTGTCCGATCTAGAGCGACCATGAATTCAGAGCTTAAATATCTATCAAACTGCTTGAGGGAACTTTTGTACTCCCACCAGCCCAAATAAGGCATTATATGACATAACTAGGAATAAGGAACATACTGACCTACCTCATAAGCTCACAGCCCCAGGTGTTGCTTATTGTACACCTGACAAACCTTTAGAAACAGATCCACTCAATGGATTCTGCCATCATACATCTATCTCCTTGATATATATATTTCCAGACTGATTGGACAATATTTTTGTAGATTGTAGAAAAGTCACAAACACATTAAGGTGGCCATAGACGTAACAATTACGATCTTTCTTGGAAAAGATCTTTCGAAGAAACATCGTTCATTTCAATACACACGTGTAGAGCTGAATCATCAGATATACACGTAGAGACAATAGAATCCTACCTGTATCTGACGATTCAGCACTAACAATGGCCGATGTTCAGTGCCTCCAAATCTTTTGCTGATATCGGACAGCCACATGCACGCACCAAATATCGTATGAAAATTTGTTTTGTACGATATTATGTGTGCGTCTATGGCCACCTTTAATGTTTTGCTTTATTCATGATCAGTACAAAATCTGTTGCTCCGATACAGATAGACATACTACCCTTTCTGGAAGAAAATATACTGCCTATCATACTTAAATGCTTAGATCCACCCAACTTAAATCTATTTTTTACTGAAGAGATTGGTATCTAGGTGACAACCCTTGACATGGATGCATGGTTATATACACTACATGGGCAAGACTATATGGACACTGTCTCTCCATTCCAATTGTCTCATTCCAAAAACTATTTGGAATTTTGGACATTTGGAATTTATAAGAACTTGGACCTTTCTTTGCTACTACAGCTTCTCCATTTCTATGAAGGTTTCCACTTGATTTCGGAATATTGTTGGGTTCGATTTTCTTCTATTCAGCACAACAGCGGAGTTAGGTGTCGAGCCTGGCTCAAAGATAATGTATCAAAGAATCCCACACGGTTTCAGTTGGGTTGGGTATTCTTTGCAGGGTGGTCAAGTTCTTCCAATTCCATCTAAACAATTAATTCCATATGGACTTTGCCTTGGCCAGTTTAAAGCCTTTTCTGAAATGTGAAGTAGGAAGCATGGAATTGTCATAAAATATGACTGTATGATGTAGCAGCACCTGTGTCAGCAAAGTTTAAATGAAGGATGCTCCAAATTACAAGAGAACCCTGGGTCCCAAGCATTTCAGAAAATAAATCCAAAATCCATATAATGGATGAAAGACCTCCCTTTTCTAGCAAGAGCAACAGCCAGATCACGAACGGCATGGAAAAACAAACCCTTCTTTCAAGAGCCTAATGATTTCAGCTCATGCAGCCTGAAACACTGAATATATTGCTGCATATGAAATCCTTAAGCATGTATCATTAAATGATCTTTTATAAAAGCTTGCATATGATCATCAGTAGTTGAACAGCAGCTAAACGCCCAGTGGTTGCAGATTCCTCTGAAATAGTCTTTAAACCACATTTGTGGCTTTAAATGATGCATTCAGAAAAACATTCAGTGCGCAGTGTTACACTATAATTATTTTAATTTATCCCCTTATCCTTACCTGCTGATCTAAGCTCCAAAATATCTAACTGCACTATGTTACTGCACCATCCCCAGCCATGCCAACTTTCCTGTCCATACACAATGTAAGTTAACATCACTTCTAAACATCTTCATGATATCACCTCCTTCCATTTGTATAGGCAAATGCCAAGCTAACTACACACAAAATACTAGGCTGGCAAAAAAAAAGCATAGAATTGTTCTTGGATGAAACTATATAAAGTGTCACACTGTAAGAAGTGCTTGTTACAGAACATGGGTATAATTAGCTTTTCCTTCATCAGAAAACATATGCAATTTGATGCTTTTTTTGTCTTAGTGTGTGTGTGTGTGTATGCTTGACAAAAATGTAACCTTGAAATTTTGGAGGGAGACCCTTTTGCTTTGGGGTTGTGTAACTGTTTCTAGAACCCCCAAAAGAAAATCTGTTTGTTTGTATTAGTGTATAGAGCTGCTGTATTATTTATCATGTCCATCAGACAGTGCAGTATATATAGAGGCAACATATATTTGTTCTCAACATAAATAAAAGGGATTAGAACATGCCAATTATTTTTAATAAAAACAGAACATACTTTTTTTTAAATTGAAGGGGAAACTCCTTCTCCCCTATAACTATATGTAGATGCAGTGAGCTGGGTATAACGGCTACCGACCTTCCCCTAAATGCTACTGTGTCTCAGGAAATAAAAGACTGCTATTACAGGGGGTGTAACAGAGAGAAAGAATGTGACTACATATGTCTAACCCATAACTGCTGTGTGGAAACAAGAAAGTAAAAGTGTACAAGTTAAGCATTATTTAATAGTATCACAATGCACTGCGCTGTTTATTCACATATGGTTACATTGTAGATGGGATGGAAAAAGTCACACCTCCAAATAGTTCAACCTTTTTGTCCAAGTGGATCCTGCTTAACTCCTAATAAGAACTGCAGAATAATTTTTCTATGTATGTATATAATACACAAAAGAATGTCCAGTAAAAATGGTGAATAGTGATGTCATCAGTTATAAACAGTGAGTTGTGATGTCATTTTTGTCACGTGACTCACTAAAACTTGTGTATTATAATAAATTAAGTACCCCTTGTTGGAAAATATGAGAATATTAGAAGTAACCTTGGAGTTCCATGACTCCGGCCTAGTGCTTTTATATGGTCATGGAACTCCTCAGTGACTTATAATAGTCTTTTATTTTACAATAGGGGTACTTTATTTACTATATATATATATATATATATATATATATATATATATATATAGTAAATAAAGTACCCCTATTGTAAAATAAAAAGACTATTATAAGTCACTGAGGAGTTCCATGACCATATAAAAGCACTAGGGGTACTTTATTTACTATATATATATATATATATATATGTATATATATATATATATATATATATATATATATATATATATATGTGTATATATATATATATATATATATATATATATATATATATATATATATATATATATATATATATATATATATATATATATATATGTAATCTGTGTCAAACGACCGCACTCGGAAGACCGGACTTTGTTCGCTCTTTGCGGGTGCAGGGTCCAAAAAATTAATATAGAGATTTGTCTGTAAGGATCCGCACACCAAAATTTTCATCAAAAAAAGTTTTATTTAGTACATAGATCCGACGTTTCGGCCCACATTAGGGCCTTTTTCATCCTTGAAAAAGGCCCTAATGTGGGCCGAAACTTCGGATCTATGTACTAAATAAAACTGAATGAAAATTTTGGTGTGCGGATCCTTACAGACAAATATCTATATATATATATATATATATATATATATATATATATATATATATATATATATATACAAACTGGAAGATAGAAGCACACTCCTGGGATTTCTTCAAAAGCAAATCATTTTATTAAATTCTCATGGCAGTAATCGACGTTTCAGCTCGTGTCCAGAGCCTTTATCAAGATTTTCAATCTTGATAAAGGCTCTGGACACGAGCCGAAACGTCGATTACTGCCATGAGAATTTAATAAAATGATTTGCTTTTGAAGAAATCCCAGGAGTGCGCTTCTATCTTCCAGTTTGTATCTATTAGTTCCCAGTAGCAGCACCCGGGTATACGAGAGGATTGGCCAAGAGGAGTGCGGATCAGCGAGTTTGTATATATATATATATATATGTATATATATATATATATATGTATATATATATATATATATATATATATATATATATATATATATATATATATTATATCTATATACTGTCCACACACAGACAATCAATTGGAAAGGATTGTCGTTACAATTTGATTTTTGGTGCCCTTGTCCATTCCTGACTAATTCTCCCCATATGTGGTGATGAAGGGCATTAATAGTCCAAATTCTTTATCCTCACTCAATACCAGCAATCTAGTGCAAATCAAGATAAACAGTAAAATCAAATTCAATGCCATTTGGGGCAATGTTTTTTGTAGCGGCATTTGCCATGCAGAAAGGTTTTAGTGTGTTGTGCCTCATGGCAAAGAAAGAAGTGTCCATGCCAGTACAAAAGGACCCCTGTTATTTTGAGGACCCTGGATGTCCACTCTACCCTACCCTCCAACCGTCCCTTGCTATATTAAAGGAAAACTATACCCCCAAAATGAATACTTAAGCAACAGATAGTTTATATCAAATTGAATGACATATTAAAGAATCTTACCAAACTGGAATATATATTTACATAAATATTGCCCTTTTACATCTCTTGCCTTGAACCACCATTTTGTGACTCTATCTGTGCAGCCTCAGAGATCACCTGACCAGAAATACTACAACACTAACTGTAACAGGAAGAATTGAGGAAGCAAAAGGCAGAACTCTGTCTTTTAATTGGCTCATGTGACCTTACATGTGGTTTGTTTGTGTGCACAGTGAATCTTACGATCTCAGGGGGCGGCCCTTATTTTTTAAAATGGCAATTTTCTATTTATGATTACCCAATGGCACATACTACTAAAAAAGTATATTATTATGATAATGGTTCATTTACATGAAGCAGGGTTTTACACATGAGCTGTTTTACTCAGTATCTTTTAATAGAGACCTACATTGTTTGGGGGGTATAGTTTTCCTTTAACAAAGCCATTTGTCATATGTCACACCTTGGATACACAGACTACATGAAGGTAAACCAGCAAAATTTCACTGTCCAAGCTCAAGAGACATCAACCACCAGGAACTCGTTTCCGGGAAGATATTATTTAACACACCTTAGCCCTGGACAGTTATACCTCAGCCATGCCCTAACCACACCCTAGTGTTTTTCTTCTGGTGACAGAAAAGCTGGAAAAAAATTAATATCTGCATGCTATTTCTTAGGACCAGCAACACTCTAAGGGTCAGGCCACACGGGGAGTTTTGGGGAGATCACGCTAATCACACGCGGCAATTCGTTTTCCAAATTTGCCTGAAGTTTCCTCGTGAGACAACTTTGGGCGACTTCGGAAAACGAACCTCCGCGTGTGATTAGCACAGGCATTTTTCCATTTTAGCCGGCGCATATTCAGGGAAGGCATTTGGGGACAGTGGCGTAACTAGTTGTTACTGGGCCCCATAGCAAATTCAATTTAGGGCCCCAAAATATTTATAAGTTGGCCTATTTTACCAAGATATATTAAAATTGCTAATTAATTAGGGTCTCACTGGGCCCCCTACACTCCTGGGCCCCCCTGGAACCGCAGGGTCTGCTTCCTCTATAGTTACTCCCCTGTTTGGGGAGATTGGTCGCCACAAAAACGAGGCAAATAGTCGCCAGGCGACCAAATCTCCCCAAAACGCCCTGTGTGGACTTAGCCTTAAGGTGGCCATACCCAGTCAAATCTGCTTGTTTGGTGAGGTGCCCTTTTTATCTTTCATTTTCTACAAGGACATGAATAGATATTTCTGTTCTCCCCCAAAAAAGTTTGGGAAGTAAATTCCTACAGCAGTACCCAGAGACCATCTGCTCACCTCAAATACAGAAGATAAAGTTGTATAGATAGGGATATTTGAAAAATACAATAAAAACCAAGAAAAAAATGTCTAAACTATTAAACACTGGGAACATGTGGGGCAGATTTATCAAAATGAGTGATTAGAGCTCACCACAGAATCATTCCTATTGGATTTTTAGAATCATGTTTATCAATGATAGTGAAAGTTATAGTTCCCCATTAGATAAGTATACAAATCTGAAAATGAACAGAATTTTTGTGAGTTTTTCTGTTGTGAGCTTAAATCTCACATTTTTATAAATCTCTCCTTAAATTTACTGTTTATCCTAGGAGTAAACCTGGCAAATAATATCTTTAGTTAACAGTCAAACAATGATCGGATAAATTATTGAGACCCAAGGAATAAAAGTGCCATTTGTCTGCAAAACCCTCAAGTCTGTGTGACATAGAAGAATTGGTATGTTCAGTTACCAGAGACCTAGTAAAGGTAGCCAGTAACATCTATCCAAATAGATAGGTCCTGAAATCGATTCCAGCTTCGAACTCCATCTGTAATGAGTTTGTATGTTCTCCCAGTAACTTCATGGGTTTCCTCCAGGTAATCTGGTAATGACCATAGTGTGGGTGATGTGATAGGGACCTTAGATCGTAAGCTTCACTCAGGGAAGAAAGGATCGGACTGGGCTGGCGGGACACCAGGAAAAGGCCAGTGGGCCCCAGTTATCCACTCCACATGGCACTGTGGACCCTTGCCTGCCACAAGCTGAGGTAAAAAGTCTATAAAGCGGTGTGATGGGTGTGGGAGAGATGAAGGGCAGATGTCAAGAGAGCGGGATCTTGATCTCACAAACAGGACCTTGTGGTTGCAGACCCAGTGGACCCTGGACACCCAGTCTGATGCTGGGGGCAGGGACTATTGTAAATCATGTATGACCATTGGAAATGTTTTGGCACTATATAAATAACAGACAAATAAATATTGTGGGCGGGTGGATGGCACAACTATACCCTTTTAGTGAGCCGTGGAGAAGAACATCAAATAGTACATGAAAAATAAAGCCTTTTTAAAAAGTCATTCCAAACATGAGTACAAGTGATATCATAGTAGTATGTTGAGTGATTTGGGAAAAGTAGGAATTTATTAACTTGAAATGGTGCTATTCCTTTTATTTGGGGCTCAAGTAAGAAGTAAATGAAGACTAATTGTGTATGCCTTTCCCTGCTTCCACTTCAAACTTTTTCTAGTTAATAATTCCTAGAGGAAACACGGCGGATGGAAGGAACTGCAGGGTTAAAAGCAGGGCACCTTTAAATGAGACAAACACATTCATTTTCACCAGCCACGACAGGAGGCTGAGGGTTGGAGAAATCAAACGGATCTTGAACAGAAAAGTAGAAACAGACGTCCTGGCAGCAACGCCTGATTCTGTTTGCTAATTATTGCTCTGCATTTACTGAAACCAGAGAGCAGACAAATATCATCCAAGTTTTTAATTTACTGTAACATCAAACATTCCACTGCACACAGATAGGAAAAGGAGGAGGGGGAATTCAGGGAACAGGAAACGTAATATCTAAGAAATGCACCTACAGAGCATCGTTTGACTGGAGAACACACTCAGTCAGTTGCTTGGAGAAGTTAATTGCGTTACCCTCCAATCACTCAAAATCAACACAATGCGGAAATGCATGTTTAGCCCACCGCACGCTTGCCAAGCATCAAGGGGGGAAAAAAAAGAATTATAAAAAAAAAAATCCAGCCAAACAAATAAGTGAGCAGAGAACTACCAAGAAGGCACAGGATGTAAATAATATCTGGACATATAAACAATTTAGTTGAGTTTTCCAGCATTTCCACTGAATGCCTGAAACCAAAACCAGTGAACCTAAAATATTGTTTGACGAAGCAACAACAAATATTTAATAGGACTAAACTATCCAACATAAGTGCTCCAGAATATTAGCAACAAGCTTGCTTTACATTGGGGAGGTTCTTAGGTTGGAAAGGACACCAACTATTGTACAAGATATAGGGCACCCAAACAGGGTCTTTCTTTACATTAGTGTAACCATAGAGCAATGAGCGTTTCCTTTATTCATGATCAGAAAGTTTGCATGGATTGACCTTTTAGGCACCGTGAGCAATTTTTGACTTTCCGTCTAGGCATCATCCTATTGGCCACCTCCAAAGAACGGCTCTGCAGAGTGCCCATTTAAACTTTAAACTCATGCTATTTCATGTCAGGAATCAATGTCGAATCTGTAGTTAAAATCAAATACTAACATCATTATTTTGTTTTAAAAAAATGTAATCTGTACCGGCAATATTTTAAACTAAGCATCCACCAGAAATTTAGATCCAACTCTCCCCCCCCCCCCAAATTTCGATTTTTCCACTTCTGTGAACCCCAGGCCAGGATAATGGTGTATAAAAACTGCAGATGTCTGCAGATCACTGTAATAGACCAAAACACACGATCCATGAGCCCTGTGTAATAACAAACACCCAATTGCATTGCAGCCCAAATAGAGGTTGATTTATTTAGAGGCAGATTTATTAAAATGTGAGCTTTATTTTTTTCCTCAATTAGAGAAAAAAAACTGAGAAAAACACAAATATAGAAGGGTCTTTTTTGAAACCTTGAATTTTTGCAAAACAAAAAAAAAAAAATTCAAAAAGTTTCATGGTAAAAAATGTGAGTTTTTCTTGGGTGCAACCTTTTTTCCATGAAAAAAAACAACAGTTTTTCCGGGTTTTTCCCTAAAGCTACCAATAAAATTTTTTTTTATAATTTACTGAAAACAAGTCACGCGCAATTTGTCACCGGTTTTATTCCCCCTCAAACTTGAGATTTGGTAAATGCGTGTCCTTCAAACTCTGATAAATTATTGTTTTTCTTTGGGATAAATAAGAAATCATTATAGACAGTATTTCCTTTTGTTTAAAAAAAGGTATATGCCCATATAAAGGCATGATAAAAATCTATTTGTAGAAGAAAATTTTTATTTTAAAATATTTCTGAATATTTAATTTATTTGCATTTTTATATATATATATATATATATATATATATATATATATATATATATATATATACATACACACATATACAGGTATGGGATCCATTTTCTCTGTAATAATAAAACAGTACCTTATACTTGAACCAAACTAAGATATAATTAATCCTTATTGGAAGCAAAACAAGCCTAATGGGTTTATTAAATGTTTAAATAATTTTCTAGTAGACTTTAGGTATAAAGACCCAAATTACAGAAAGATCCATTATCCAGAAAGCTCCAGGTCCCGAGCAATCTGAATAACAGGTCCCATATGTATGTGTGTGTGTATATATATATCTATATATATATATTATTTATTTTATTTTTTAAGATTAAGGAACCATGGCTACCTAACTACTGGGCTGTGTCCACTTTTGATGTGTAAAGCAAACAGTCAAAGCAAAATAAATATCTGTCTGTACATAAATACATTAATTCAGCTATTTCTCCCACTTAGCAATTAACTGGATTTGTACACAATATGATTATGAATATGCAAATCAAAGTATATAATTTTTACAAAATGTGTAACAGTCTCTAGACTGATGGCTTGCTTGAGCCTAAAACTTTCTTTTATCATTAAAAATAAAAATAATGTTTTAGTGGACTTTCACAAACAATGTACAGGCATCTGATTTAAATATATGAACTAGGGCACTGATTTACATAGGCATTCATTCTTAATGGATTCAAAAAATCAAAAAAAAAACCGATGCACCTTTAACTCAGAGCAGGGATCACCTGTCAAAAGTTGGAGGGGAGGAGGCTACACTCTCCAAGAGATGACTGCTGCTTTTGTGTAAACTGACAGCAAAAAGGGGTGTTGTGCTGTCTACTAGAAATATTTGTAAATGCAGTGTGAGTGTAGTAAGGGAGTGACCACATCACAAGCAAATAACTGATGCTTTGTACTTACTTTTATACCAGCAACTGCATGTGCAGAGGATCTTTGTTTCTTCTAATGGGCACACCCTTCTTGCACTCCCACTTTAATTAATATGTGTAGTGCTGAACACTGCTTCCCATTTTACAACAATATATAGAGAATAAAGCTGGCCATATGAGGGCAGATACTAGGGCCCACGATCGGGCATATCGGGGAGAGATCCGCTTATTTGGCTATATCCCCAAACGAGCAGATTTCTACGTGTATGGCCACCTTAAGGCCCCCATACACGGGCCGATTAAAGCTGCCGACAGACAGAGTCGGCAGCTTATTGGCCCGTGTGTGAGGCCATCCGAAGGTCAGCCAGATGTTCATCGGGCAGGGTAAAAAAAATTTCAGTCTGATCGTGGCCGCATCTGTTTGTTGATGTGGTCCCGCGATCAGACCACTTGTATTGCCTCTATTCTGATCCGATTGTTGGGCCCTAGAGCCCACGATCGGATCAGCCCGATATCGCCCACCTCAACGTGGGCATAATGGGGAGAGATGGATCTGCTTGTATGGCCACCTTTAGGTACCTCCTATTATAAAATATAAGGATATAAGTCCTTACCATACAAAAGCACTAGGCTGAATGCTTTTATACATGTCATGGAACCCCAAGGTGGCGTCTAATATTCTCATATTTTACAAGAAGTGGTACATTATTTATTATAATATACACGTTTCAGTGAGTCATGTAACACACATTACATCACTAAGCACACTTAGCATTATAAGGATACAATTTACAGGATATTCATTGTGTATTATATATGTGTATGTGTATAACTCACCGACTCTGCTTGGAATGTGGATGCACAATCAGTTGTGTGATGCTTCCTAAAACATAACCTAAACCTTAAAGGGATACTGTCATGGGAAAAAAATTTTTTTTTCAAAATGAATCAGTTAATAGTGCTGCTCCAGCAGAATTCTGCACTGCAATCCATTTCTTGAAAGAGCAAACAGATTTTTTTATATTCAATTTTGAAATCTGACATGGGGCTAGACATTTTGTCAATTTCCCAGCTGCCCCAAGTCATGTGACTTGTGCCTGCACTTTAGGAGAGAAATGCTTTCTGGCAGGCTGCTGTTTTTCCTTCTCAATGTAACTGAATGTGTCTCAGTGAGACATGGGTTTTTACTATTGAGTGTTGTTCTTAGATCTGCCAGGCAGCTGTTATCTTGTGTTAGGGAGCTGTTATCTGGTTACCTTCCCATTGTTCTTTTGTTTGGCTGCTGGGAGGAAAAAGGGAGGGGGTGATATCACTCCAACTTGCAGTACAGCAGTAAAGAGTGATTGAAGTTTATCAGAGCACAAGTCACATGACTTGGGGCAGCTGGGAAATTGACAATATGTCTATCTCTACTTATAACCATGGTAGATAATACACAGTTGAGGCCTGACAGTCTTCCTAGCCACAACTAACTTTTTACTAAATAATCCGGAACCCCCACGTTAAGTAAATAACATCATCCCAGGACACAGCTTTTTTTTCTCTAAGCCGTCCTCTTTCCTATCCCTGAAAAGGCCAGGGAAGATCCTTTTTGATGGTAAATCTAGTTGATAATATCTATAACCAGGTGAGGGAGCTTCTGCACCCTCAGTTAGCTTGCATTGTTTCTCCTGGCCCATAGAGATCACTGCATATAGGTAAAAGTTTTGTTGGCTTTTCCACTTCAATCAAGTTCCATTTACCGGAGCATTAAAAGAGAGCAGACATAGAAAAGGAGGTATAGAGAAGCTCTACCTTGTGAGTACTGGTGTCAGTTGAGATTCACTAAAGTGCTGGAGGTTGGGGCAAATGAAAATGGCCTAGGTTTCATCTGATGTGGACTATAAACCAAAATAATAACTGAGCTGTCAACTCTCCTACATTTTTCAGGATTTCCATGAATTTCTATAATTGCTTAGGCTGAATGAGGCATGGTCTGGACATAATAGGGCATGGTTGGCATGTAACTGGATTTGGCCAAAGTCTCCCACAAATTGCCTCTAGGAGCTTGACATCTCTATAATAACCAGCTGGTCTTAGCACTCATAACTAGCTACCTATAAATAGCTAGTCAAGTCTAGGATGAATTCTAACTGTTAAAACCCTAGTTTTAACCTACAACCCACTACCAAACATACAATGGCATCAACTCTCTCTGTAGGAGGCATGCACACATTTAGAAGTATATACTGTATATTTTCTTAGATAGCATTAGTACAACAATTTGCAGATGAAACAAAAACATGAAGCTCAGTACAGTTATACAACATTCAGCACAATCACTGATTAGATGTAAACTGGTAAGTTCCTTAAGTACAAAATCATTTATCTGAGATCTGCAATCAGTTCTTTCATTATGGCCCTCCAAAACATTCTTTATCTGTTTAAAGTGCAGAGACCAATGTTCTAAGATAAAAGGACATTATCCAAGGCTTATGTTTTATACTTAACCAAAATATATACTGTACGCACCCCAACACAAATTACTAACCCACTTTTAGGTTTAGCTTTCGGATGTCTGAAGAAGTAATCTGCCTGGTAACCAATCACTGGAAACCAAGGAAGCTTTAAAACTGCCACTGCAAAGATTAGAATGTTTGGATATCTATCTACCTAACTGGAATTTTACACCCCAATCCCTGACATTGAATTTTGCCTTCTGAGTGCCTTATATCGACTCGTGAGTAAAATCTTCAGTGTTTTAGATTTATATATCTCTACCCATATGTTGGCTGTTCGTACATACAGGACAACTGAGCAGATGTTTGCTTTAAAACAGGTGACCAGTAAATGCCACCTGCTAATTGGTTGCTACAGGTTACTGTGCCTGGGCTAGGGTTGCCACCTTTTTGCCCCATGGAATCCGGGCAGGGGGTGGGGCCGTGATGAGGTGGGAGGGGTCAGTGATGCACTGGGGTGTGGCCTTGATGTCAGGGGCAGGGCTATGATCGGTGATTGGCCTGTCACTGTGTCAATTATAGGAAATCCTGAAGGTTTTCCTAATTTTTGGGGGGAAACTGGGCAGGTGGCAACCCTTGCCTGGGCGAACTAATGGGGTTATATTATACAAGGCCCTAAGTTTGCCCAGGAGCAGCAACGCATAGCAGGTAACATTTACTATAGTCAATATTAGATACAAAAACCAAAAGGGACTTTAACTCCACAATACATGTGCCCAAAATGATCTAATGGTAATATCAGTAATTTTACATCAAAATAAAATAAAAATCGCTTTTTTTTCACCACCATGCCGTATTAGTCAAATGGTGGTGAATAAAAATCGCTTTTTATTTTATTTTGATGTGTAATTACTGATATTACCATTAGATCGTTTTGGGCACATGTATTGTGGAGTTAAAGTCCCTTTTGGTTTTTGTATCCAATATTGCTTAGTTTGTGGACACCCCAATCCATGTAGCCTGATACTACCTAATGATTAAGCCTCACTTGAGATAATTTGCTGTTTTTCATTTACTATAGTCACCTTTTTTAAAAGCAAAGATCTGATTTCTGGCGGTTACTGCGCCTGGGCAATCTTAGTGCCTTTTATTATATAGCCCCATTAGAATTCTAAAAGTTGGCCCATGTTCCACTAATTTAAAAGTGACAGTGCATTATCCTTTTTACACATGGCTCTGCGCATTATTAGCAGAGGGCTTGGACATCCCACAGTGCAGGAAACTATGTCAGGGATCTTCAAGAGAAAAACAGGTACAAGGAGAATTATACAAGATCAGGGTCATGCACGAGTTACTATTTAACCTTGTGTGTGCTGGGCCAATGAGAAGAATGGCCCCAAATAAGAAGAATGCTATTAAAGACTCAGTAAGCATGTCCATTATATGTATTCGATTTTGTGATCAGTGCTAAATAAAATCTGAGTGTAAAGAAGTAAAACAAAAATATAAAAATATAAAAATATTAAAATATTTCCTAGCACACACACATCAACTACACTAGTAAATATGCCTTTCTCAACATGTTATTAAAGGGGTGATTCACCTTTAAGTTAACGTTTAGTATGTTAAAGAATGGCTTATTCTAAGCAACCTTTGAATTGACCATTATTTATTTTTTACAGTTTTTGAATTATTTGCCTTCTTTGTCTGACTTTTTCCACCTTTCAAATGGGGGTCACTGACCCCATCTTAAAAACAAATGCTCTGTAATGCTAAAAATGTATTGTTATTGTATTTTTATTGCTCATCTTTCTATTCAGGCCTCTCCTATTCATATTCCAGTCTCTTATTCAAATCAATGTTTCAATCAACCAGAATGTTGAAATTGCCGTCTAGAGAGCTGCTGAATAAAAAGCTAAATAACTCAAAAAACATATATAATAAAAAAATCTAAACCAATTGCAAATTGTCTCAGAATATCACTCTCTATATGATACTAAAAGTTAACTTAAAGGTGAACAAACCCTTTAAATATCAAAATGTAACGACAAAAGGTTCAAAGATTAAAAGGTTTGACAGCCCCTAATACAGGGATGATCCAGTACAATCATTCAGGACCAGTTACAGTACTACACGGGTGAAAGTGAATAGAGTGCAAGCTCTGGGAATACTCAGCGCACACACACTGTGTTAGAGAGATAGAGGGCAGAGCTGCCTAATCCATGCTCATCACAGCGCTGCACACATAAGGCCGTACCCATACACAGATACATCCGCTTGTCTGGAAGCTAAACATGGGTAGATAATAAAGTCCCAAGTGAAGATACCATCAGGGAAATGGACTGGGCTGGGGGGGTTGGGGGTGCAATAGCAGAGAAACTTCAAAGTGTACTTTTAATGTGTTTAGAAAAATCGAACGCAAACAGGAAAATAAGGTCCTGATTTTCTAAACTTTGCAACATCTGCTTCTCTTTACATTGAGCACAACACGGTCTGCTGGTCCCTGTGAGAGTAAAACCGTCTTTTATTTGGGTTGTTTCAATAAATAGCGTTACTTTGTGCTGTGTAAACCCGCAAAGATAAATATACTGTAAAGAGAGGCTTGCGTGTAAGCGTAGAAAGTGGTGTACTGGGGTTCTTCAGTTAGGAAAGATGAACTCATATGATGAAGCAGTTATGCAGTGATGTACTTCAGGCTTCATTGTTTTCTCCTGAAATAATATCAAGTATCATATCTTTAGTATCCAATGTGACTTGTCCCATAGAAAACAATGAAACCCACCATTGTCGACTCCAGTCCCATTTCATTATACAATGGGGTTCTTGACAATTCTGTGCTTTCTTCTTTGTGGTAACAGTTTGGGGAAGGCCCTTTCCTGTTTAAGCATTGTAGCAAATATAAAGGAAAGTCTCCTATCTAGTTGCTAGAGTCTAAACTACCCTAGCAACTAAGCAATTGTTTGAATAAGAGATTGGAATAAGAATAGAAAGATAAGTAATAAAAAGTAATAATAATAATAATAATAGTTTTTTGGCTGTCGGGGTCAGTGACCCCCATTTGAAATTAATAAAACAAGTAGTGTGTATTTGATGGTAACTAAGCTCCAGAAATCCATATTGGTGGCAAAAATAAGAGTTTATTTCATGTTTAATTTATTTTTAGCAGACTTAAGGTATGGTGATTACAGAAAGATCCCATTTCCAGAAAACCCAAGTCCTGAGCATTCTGGATAATAGATGCTATGCCAGTATTAACATATTGAATTGTTACAAAGTAGGCCAAGCTCATCTGAAAAATGGCTGTTCAAAGGATGCTTCCCAAATAACTAAAACTGCTGTTTAACATACTGAGCGCCTTTAATTGACACACACAACTTCCAGATCACATATACTGGCAGAGACTCATTTGTATTTTGTCAAGAAACAGAGCAGGCATTTAGCTCATGATCCCAGACAATTATATATTTTTAGTTATACTAATTGCCCTCAAAGCTTAGACAGGAAATATTACAGAAGGAAAATATTACAACATGCCGTGCAAATGTGTGTGTTTTTTTTAACAAAAGAAAAATACAGTACAAGTGTGGGACCTGTTATTTAGAATGCTCGGGACCTGTTATCCAGAATGCTTGGGACCTGGGGTTTTCCGGATAATGGATCTTTCCATAATTTGGATATTCAAATTTTAAGTCTACTAGAAAATGATGTAAACATGAAATAAACCCAATTGGCTGGTTTTGCTTCCAATATGAATTAATTATATCTTAGTTGGGATTAAGTATAAGGTACTCTTTTATTATTACAGAGAAAAAGGAAATCATTTTTAAAAATTTGGATTAATTGGATAAAATGGAATCTACTGTATGGGAGATGGCCTTTCTGTAAGTCAGAGCGTTTTGGATAACGGGGCCTATACCTGTATTTGGCTATCCATATGAAAACAAGTTTTGATGTCTTTTGAATAAAAAGCATTTCATTACTGCTTTTACTAGGAGATATAAATCCAATGTGGGAAATCTACAAACTATATAGGGGAGTAGTTTAACAACCCAGAACAGAGTGCTAGGGCTAGAACCTGTAATGGGGGATGCAGTATAAATGCAAGTACCTTTACTTGCCCTAATGAATGCATTTACCCATTATCGCCATTACAGGTCAAGAGGCTTCATTCACCAGCCAACCCAGCTGTTAAAATATACAGGATAAATGGAGGGCGTCACCTGTGACCTGATTGGTTTACATATTTACAGAAAAGGAAACATATATAATTGTTTTTTTTGTTACAACAACAAGGTGTAAACATTAGTGCAGACTGATCCAGGATTATGTTTGAGATTCAGACGCATCCAAGCCTTTCTTAACAGGATTTGGTCAAATCCAAGAGCCTGGTCAAACCAAATCTAAACCCTAGAAATGTGAATTTTTCAATTTCCCAATTCAAGTGCATGATTTGCCAATTTGCACCCATGCAACACCAATTACAGCCTTTTTGCACCTATGCAACACCAACCCGATTCTGGTTTGGTTTGGTATCTGGCCGGCTTAGGGATTCGGCCGAACCTAGATTTGCAGGGTTTGGTGTTGAAAGGGAACACTAAATTTAAGTTTTGCTTTTATGTTGGTGCTGACATTACTATTGTAATCCAATTAATATACCATCTTTTAATGTAGAATGCTTGGGTCAGTGAAACCCTGTCAACCGGGAAGCAGGTTCCTTCACAACCTAACATCTTGGTACACCAACCCAAATGGTGCACCAAAGTGGTCTGATCAGATTTCTAGACCTCAATAATTAGTTAGTTGAGGTTTGGGTACCAAGGGCCTAAGAGTGTTCTGTAATAAAAGCCACACAATATGCATTAGGTTTAGTTTAGTAACCCACATTGAACAATCAGGCATTTACTTTCAAACAGGTAGCCAGTAAATAATACATTCTGATTCAGGGCTGTCATCAGAGGGGACTAGGGATGCACCAAATCCAGGATTTGTTTTCCGATTCGGCCTTTTTCAGCAGGATTCGGATTCAGTCGAATCCTTCTGCCTGGCCGAACCAAATCCGAATCCTAATTTGCATATGTAAATTAGGATTCGGTTCGGTCAAATCTTTCCCAAAGTGGATTCGGTGCATCCCTAGAGGGGACACATGGGAATCCTATGACATAGATTGATGGTCCACAAAAAGGTTAGGCTTGCAGAAGTAGTAGGCAGGCAGCAAGTGTGTTTGGGAGTAATGGGTCAAGTTTGCATTACAGGCAGTACTATAATTATTTCATCACCCATTCTATTTGGGCTCTTGGCAAAGCTATCTGGAGGGTTGCATCCTGTTAGCTGAATAGTGGGGGGCTCTATTATTTCTTTAGCAGCCCAACGCTGACAAGTTGCCTTTGACTGCTAGACCTTCTGGAAACATTGCAACTTTTATTACATTGCCACCCTACAGTGCTTACATTATTATTATCGAAAAACTACTGGAACTTATGGTCTTTTGGGAAGAAGAATATTTGCAACACCACTACCAATCCCAAGAAAAGACGCTTTTGTTTCTTGTTTATGCGGTTCAGAGCAAGCACCTGAGTCCGTAAACATGGTTCACTACATTTCACATATTTTGGGCAATGATATGGGACCTTCCTAAAACAGACCCCCACTTACATCTGACAGATATCGGTTCACTGGAGATTCTTTTCTCACAGCAGAGATTTCCTCTTGGGAACCAGATTTAAATTACAGCAATAAAACCCTTTCAACTATATTGCAGTCATTAATTTAAAGTAAGCCTCATTTGGGATTGGATGTTTAACTCTGTCTCAAAGTCTTTTTCAATCAGAAATAACCGCAAATCGTATGGGCAGCTCCAGTATCCACCAGTTATCAAAGAGTGGCGTCTCAAAGCCCGAAGTGAATGCACAGAACCAATGCAGATTTTTTAGAATGGCTTACTGTACAAGACTATATAAAATGTACTGTTATACTTCTAGCTCTTTAGTATAAAACCATATGAGGGGGCCTAGCTCAGGGTTCATTGGATCATTCTTTTTTTCAGACTTTTTGCAACATTTAGTTGATACATTTCTCAGTATTAGCAACTATTGTATAAATTCTAACAGCTGCCTTTAATGAAACTCAGGGATTCTGCTCAGCAGGGACGGATAAGAAATGTATCAATTTAGAACAGTTTACAGGGTCGGTGACCCCCCTTCCCAGAGCTGCTTTAGAAGGTGAAAAATGTAACTTTCCACTTCAATATTAAAAAAACAGTCACACATAAAAATAGAAAGTAATTGGAAAAAGTCTTTATTTCTGGTGAACTATCTGGAATCAACTGAACTGAAAAAAGTGTTGGAAGGAGAACAAGCCTTTAACTCCTTAATATCCATCTAAAAGTTAAATTACTCAGCCAACAGTCAAACTTCATTTATACAGAAAGATGTAAGGCCAATTAGGGGAGCACTATTAAACAAAATTACAGATTTCCTACAGGGAACAGCATACAACCTTGGTGGAGAAATAAACTAGATAGAAAAGTAATAATCTGTATTATTTGATTCTCTTTCCTTCTAAGGGCAATCTGTTGAATTTGTGCAAGTTTACTTCAGTGTTTCTTCCCATCGACAAGATGCTTTGGAAAAAGGAGACGTTGTTAGTATGGTTCAAGCTCAGTGTGTGTTAGAGAGGATGGGCAGCTGGATGGATAGGTGTTTTTTTTTTAAATTAATCATTGGTTAGGAAAAAAACAGTGCCAGGGGCTGGTGAGGTAGAGGATGGGTGAGGGGACTGGCCAGGTGGAGGACAAAATATAGGACCAATGGACTGAGTAGGGGGGAAAATGTTTCCCATGCACCTTTAAAACTCTTCTAATATGCTTCATATCTTTTCATACCAGTCCTGTAAAAAGTGTTACTTATTTAACAAATAATGACTTGGCAATGAAGCAGAATTTAGTGAATAAGCCGATAATTTGACAGCACTACAGAAAAACGACCCAGTATGCACACAGAAGTCCTGCAGTTGCCACACTAGTGTCAGCTTAATTTGAAGAGGCAGCATATTTCCCTGTGCTGTTCATTTTCCAGTCTATGCTGGTCCAATTTACCCTAGCAACCATGAGCTGATTGGAATAAGAGACTGGAATTTGAATAGGAGAGGACCAGAAAAGCTAGATGAGTATTCTAAAGTAAAAATAAGAGCATTTGTTTTTAGATGGGGTCAGTGACCCCCATTTGAAATCTGAAAAGAGTGAATACTGTAATTCAAAAACTATAAAAAAAGAAAAAAATTAAAGTCAATTGAAAAGTTGCTTACAATTAGCCATTCTATAACATATTAGAAGTTAACTTAAAGGAGAACTAAAGCTTAAATTTAAAAAAACCCTACCCCCCCCTACTCTATCCTACATGCGCAGTTGTGGCAAAACAGAAAATTGATTCAACTGCACATGCGCCGATACGCTGGCGTCATTACGAAGATTACCAAAGAGAAGAAGATGGCTGCTGTGAACTCGGCTGGACAGAATCTGCTTGGAGGGGTAAGTAAAGAGTTAGTGGCATTTGCCCGTGGTAGCAGCTAGGCTGGGGGGGGGGGAGGGAGGGGATCTATGTAGGGTAAGGTTTTTTTAACTTTAGGGTTTAGTTTTCCTTTAAGATAAACCACCTCTTTAGGACCATTGCTAAATGCAAATCCTTCGATATTGCCACACTGCATACTTTAACTGAAATCAGAGGTGACTCTAAAATACTGACCTTCTTCTTGCAAATACCATACAAGTTGGGTTTATGGAACACTATAGATATTGATGGCCAACACGGTTGGATATTGAATATTGCTGGACAACAAACAATATATAACTGTTACAAGAGTGACTCTGGCCTTTTGGACAGACTCTTCTATCAATCCATTTTTCTTTTTTTATTTACCCACTGCAGAAGAAGAGTCTGACCTCTTGGTGTATCATATGGATGCCAAACACAATTCATTTCTTAAAGGACAAGGAAAGCCTAGGGGTGCCAATATATATTAGATATCTCCAGTTTCCTTGTCTTTTAAAGAAGAAGTTAATCTTCAAGTTGGGATTAGATAGTAATTTGAAAACAATACATTTTGAGAAGGTCAGCTATAATACAAATGCAATCATTGAACTAAAGTTTCTTAGAAAAATGTTCATAAAACGTGCAGAAATGTTAGGAGAAATAGTGATTAACTTGAAATTAGAGCAAAGTTACTTGTTTGCATGAATGGAGGAAAATATATTTCCTGTAACTCATTAGCAATGTTTCCTTTCCCTCAAAAGCAGCAGCCCTATCCTGCTACTGTTTACAGAACTGTAGCATTTAACTGTTAAACTGAAATAAGGAAAGAATATATAGTGAATAAAGTACCCCCTCTTGTAAAATATAAGGATATTATAAGTTACCGAGGAGTTTCATGACCATATAAAAACACGAGGCCGGAGGCCGAGTGTTTTTATACAGGTCATGGAACGCCGAGGTAACTTCTAATATCCTCGTATTTTACAACTGGGGGTACTTTATTTATTATAATACACAAATTTCAGTGAGTCATGTGACAGAAATGACATCAGAACTCACCGTTTATAACTGATGACATCAGAACTCACCGTTTATAAGGATATAATTTACAAGATATTCATGGCTTTTGTGTATTATATACATATATATATATATATATATATATATATATATATATATATACGGGTATTAGATCAGATAAGGGATCTTTCTGTAATTTGGATCTCCATACGGTAACCTGTCCAAAATTACAGGAACTATGCAATCTTGACACAGTGGTATAGAGTCCCTACAAAGCTATCTAAGATCTACAATTGATAACAAGTGAAATGGACCCTTAAGGTCCCCGTTGATGCAAATATCTTTCGTTGGTGAGCGATCGATTTCAGTGCAATCCGACCAATCCGTCAAATTATCGTGAAGTTAGTGGGAAACGGAACGATAGTGCATCTTACAATATTTTGTCCAACATCTGTCAGAAAATTGATCGGCCAGGTTAAAAGCATTTTATCGGACCCAGTGCAATCTATTTATGTTTGCAGGGCCAAGCAGGCAGCTACCCTCAGTTTTCCTGGCAATATCGCTTAAAATGTTCTTTTTAGTTGATGGACAAATCATACATTTAAACGATCGGTTCGAGATTATCGTGGTCTCTAGGGATGGGTGAATTTTTTCGCCTTGTTTCGCTGCAGTAATGACGCCCATAGACTTGTATGGCGTTGTGCGGGTCAAATTCGCCCATCACTAGTGGTCTCACGATAATGAAAAGATCTTTTAAAAATCTCTATGGCCAGCTTTACTCATTTAATGTGGAACTGTCCTAACATAAAGCCATACTGGTTTGCAGCTAAACAGTTTTTACCTAACTTTACACTTGCCAATAGTTGATTCAGCTGCCTTCTTTTTATTGCACAATAACCCTATGCCCACAGCTCAATACAACACTCGAGCATGTCAACTTTGATTAATGTAGCCAAAGCACTAATCCCCAGATATTGGAGATCCGATAAGATTCCCTCAATAAAGGAATGGGCTCTTAATATACAGGAAATATACCAATTTGATAATCTAAAAGTGTCTTAGAGGACAACGAACCCAAGATGAAAAATTCAGACAGAAGTGGTGTCAGTTTTACAGAATCACATGAATACACAGCCCTGATTACCTAGATTCCATATATGCTGTGAAACTTTATGGCGTCATTAACGCCTAGGCCTTGTATCGAATTGTACGCTTGCATACCCAGCGGACAACAACCTGACAGATATCCCCACTACTTGAATAAGAGACAATACTAAGTGAACTATATAACGCAATATGTGAGAATTGAGATTTCAGACCACTCTGTTTGTTCGAATAACACACGTTATTGTTACCACCTTTTGTTTTTTTTTTCTCTTCTTTTCTCTCATTTATAGGCGTAACAAACACCAGCTGTTACAGAGCAAAAGTATTACACATATTTCTACTGTTCTTTTAAATGTCTTACTTTGCAGACAAAGACGTTACATACAACAATGTTTACATGATCATATGTTGTTGACACATAAAATAAAGAATTTTTTTTTAAAAAAATACGAATTTCGAAATGGATAATAAAATCTCTACCTGTACTTCCAACGGCATGTGCTAAGATGTAAGGAGGCAAATTTAATTATGGGATCCGTTGTCCGGAAAGCTATGAATTATGGGAAAGCTATCTTCCATAGAGTCCATTTTGATAAAATAATTTACATTTTTACAAAAACAATTTCCTTTTCCTCTGTCATAATAAAACAGCACCTTGTTATGGATCATAACTAAGGTATAACTAATCCTTATTGGAGGCAAAACAATTCTATTGGGTTTATTTAATGTTTAAATGATTTTGTAGAAGTCAAACCCCCATATGTAAAAAAAGGCACTAAGTTTGCCCAGGAGCAGTAACCCATAGCAACCAATAAGATGTTTGCTTTTAAACAGGAGACCAGTAAAGTAGACAAAAGGGTTATATTTCTTTTAAATATAACACTGCACATTAGCCTGCTACAGTAATTTATTTGGCAACCAGATGCATTGTGATGACTTACTACTGACACCACGTAACCCTGTGATACACTTTCACAGCTTTCTTAGGGGTTTTGTTTAAAGCCACAACCATAGACGGTCAGGATGTATATAGAAGCATGATTTTAAAAGTATTACACTGGAAAGGAAATAAAATAACATGTTTTTTTAACCACACACAATCCTGGATATCCTAACCAAATAAACATGATCAACATTAGTGAGCGGCAGCAATCCCAGGATTTGCAAACATATGGAGTGAAAGGGAGTGCTGTTTTTAGACGTCGTGGTTTGTACCCAAAACAGGCACAGAACCATTTTATTTCTATGGGACAGAGCTACTGCAGAACCGATGCAGCAGAACTAGGAGTATACAACACTTGACGACTTATAACTATTTCCATGGCAGGCTTAAGCTCTTTATACCCAGCAACTACACTGAAAAGTTATTTTCCATTAATTTGCCACATTTACGCTATAACCCTTTATGAGATATAAATCAGCTTCTCTTTCATTAAACAGGGTTTTTTTAAAAAAAAAAAACTCAATAAGATTGTTTTGCACCAATATGGATTCATGCAGTTCAGTTACCATCACATACAGGGTACTGTCTTATTATAACAGATAAAAAGGAAATCATTTTTTTAATAATTAGCATTTTTAGGAGATGGCCTTTCCGTAGGGAGATGGCCTTTCCGTAATTCTGAGATAATGGTTTCAGGATAACAGATCCCATACCTGCATTAAAAAATAATACCGTTACATAAATATTAAGATATATTTATGACAAACTGTCCGCCATTAAACTGACAATAGTTCAAAGGTAACCAGTTTTGGTCAATATTTGTAATACACGTGCTTTCATATTATTTACTCTCGCTAATATGTCCAGATGTACTTTTTATGAAACAGAAAGTTCTGTGGACTTTGCATAATGGCACCCAATACACCTTTGGGCGTCTTTTGCAGTTTTGAGAGGTAGGCTAAACACTTGAAATCATAACCCCTTGTTCACCTAAAATTGCTGGTGCATTTACATGAGCATTTTCTTGAGAAAGTGCACTATTAAAAGTGATCCATTTTAAAGAAAAACAATGTTTTTTTTTACCTATATCATGCTGCTAAACGAATATTCCCAGGGTCTGAAGCTTAAATCTCATATTTGTATTGTACAGGAGATAGCAGTTTCATTGCACCACAACAACAGCATTGTGGTACAGTAATAAATCTCGGAAAATGAAAAGCAAAAAACTCTGTAGCTTTTCGAATCCAGGGATGCCAATGAGTATTGTATATTTTATACTCATTTGTAGACCAGGCAATGGACGCCGTTTAGTACAAAAATGGATTGGAACAGCACTTAAGTGCCAAAAGGGCTTTTTATGGACATGTTAAATGAATAAAAACTTTTGTACTTTTTACACTTTAGCTTGTTTTGGAGAGCCAGTCCATTTTTGTTTTTTTATTGGGTGCTGCTCCCCTTGGCTGAAGTTTTTGGGCTCGGCACCAAAAACCCAACATTTCTACTAGCAATCAAACTGGACGGAAGCCGTGGTTATAGGTTTACCTACTGATTCTATCATTACTTGGTGTTGTACAGCAATTTCTACTAGTAAGTCGGTTCACATATCAGCGTATCTGGGGCTCCCAGACAATGATACACAATTTGAACCTGTATGTAAATATTTTTATTATCTATATCTGCATGCTCATCTACATCAGATATGATGGACATTTTCAGAGTGTCCATGTTATAGGTCCAAAGTGCATGTGATAAATCTGAAGTGACTCCAGCCTTCTTGCTGTGCAGCCCATGTTCATTTCTTTTTAGCCGGGCAGGAGGAGATCAGGAAGGAAATCAACCATTCTAACAAATATTACATAATGTAATTATCATCCAACATCCTCTCTCTGTGAGGTTATAAGATTCAGCAGCCTAGAGAGTGACAGATACAATTAACCCTTTGAAATGCACGCCATACTCTTACGGAAACATAAAACCATTCTGTGATTAGAATCTGCAACAAGTTCTACCAGTTACATATTGATTTATTCTTGGCTGTATGCCCTCTTATATGTGTTTTATCTCTGCCTCTAATCTGTTTACAAAGTGGCTTTTTGCTAAAACCGCCGAATATTTTCATTGGGGATGCAAAGTAAATGAAAACGACATCTTTGCAATACATTTTAAGAAGATGCAAAAATTGCAGTGCTAGATATGTATGAAATGAGACAAAGAGGAAGTTTCTGAGTGATTATCATTTTTAGATACATTTTCTCCCCTACTTTACCTCAAGGAATTTAAAGAAATAACATGCAAAGCACAAGGGAGGTTTGTTGATGTTTTGGGTTACTGCTCCTTGAACTAGGAGTCTTGATTCTGTACATGGCATCATGAACTCAGATTACAATTTTGAAGTGCAATATGGAAACCCAATGTCAGACAGAAGGCCAGTCAATACATTCCCATCTGAACAAGGTACAATTTCCATTTGCAATTGGGGGGGGTGCCATTCTTATTCAACGGATATTAAAGTATGATGGTTTCATACTTTACACTGCGGCAAATGATGCTGACAAGAACCAAAAACTTATTGTGTAAGCAATAATAAGTTCTCGGGGTGTGGTTAGACATGTGTGATTCAATATTTAGGCAATGTATACTTGTTTGTAGGCAAGAAAAATAAAGGGAGTCAACCTTTTCTTCACTTTGTCAAGTAACAGAAGTCAACTGGCATTATAAGAAACAGCAGGAGGCCTTTTGGAGGTAAGTGTGTTTGTTGCCAGCCATCAAGTGAGACAATGGCAGCTCAGGAAAGCCGATAACTTTACAAAAGCTCAACAAAATGAAGCAATATATAGTGAATAAAGTACCCCCTCTTGTAAATTATAAGGATATTATAAGTTACCATGGAGTTTCCTGACCATATAAAAACACGAGGTATCAGTTCTCCCAAGAGACTTGCTCATCTTAAATAGTTATAATTGTTTCTTTGCTTATCTTAAATTGTTACAAATTTATCCACATGCAGCTGCTGAGAGTTCTAGGCTCTCTGCCAAAAAGCCTCTTATTTAATTAAGTTTTAGAAATCTTTTTCTCGAGTCAAAGAGAAAGTTGGGACATTTCTGTATGAAACCCGGGACTGCAGGTTGAGCTGTCAAAATCAGGACAGTTGGAAAGTATGGGTAAGTCCAAAGAGTAAATACAATACCAACACAGTGTCCCTCAAATTACATTACACTGAGATTCATAATTCATGAAAATTAGGATTATTTTGCTACTTTATGCAATTGTGATTAACACCGTTGTCTTAAATAGGGACAAAATTGTTATTTTAACTGCAATAGTCAAGACAGAGATTGGTTGTTGGTTATTATATGTGACTTATTTTACCCTGACTGTGCCATTTTTACTACATGTGCCTCTAAATATTAGACTCAATCTGAGTGCCCTAGGCTAAAGACAAAGATTCCCCCACCTCCCCTGTATATTTTCTCCTTCGATGGAAGCCCCCCATTATTCCTACTGCTATAATTGTCACAAGATGAGGCCCTAAAGACCACAGTGCCATTTTTATTTCCCTCTGAACTCGATCCCCATCCAACATTACTTGTTATATCTTTTAAGGGAAATGCTTATACACTTAAAATTTCAGAGATCAGTGAGAGTTTTTCCTTATTTTCCTGGTGCTTCAACTTGTGTTTTTCTTCTACAGTGATTGCTGGAGAGAAGAATTTCTTTTTGTACAGTCTGATAAATCTAATTACAGGAATGAATAATTTGCATCTTGACAGGTGATCGAGGTCTGCAACACATTCTCAGTACACAAAGCTGTGCAGAGTTGCAAAGGAATGAAGAACTATCCGCCCTGCTAAAACGGCTTAGGCAGAGCAAGCTCAAAAGAGTTAGAGTAATGCTGGCCTGGTGTTCTCAGGGAAACAATTTAGGCCAATTAGCATCAACTGGTCCGCCATTCATCATACCACTGTAAGAGTATAAACAAACTGTCAGCTCTAACCTAACAAACATCACCCTGCTACTAACTCGCATTATCCCGGCCTCGCAGGCAATATTCTGCTTTAGGGCATCTGTGGAGCCAAGCCTCCGAAATTAAAGACACATGTTCCAGCCTGGGTTAACGAGCAAATTTGTAATCAGCAGACTTCTGACAGGTTTCCGTCAGCGCTGTCACTCCCCTCCACCTCCTCTGTGCTGTATTCTTAAAACTGAGCAATGGAGAAGTAAAGACAGGGAGGGGAGGGGGGTCCAAGGGAGGGTGGGGTCAACCTGTTAACTAATGCAGCCAGGTGTGCCCAATTATTGAGCTTACACAGGATGGAATAATCTCTCAGTCATAAAATATGTAACGTCTTTGTATTTAACCATGAGAAAACACGCAGAGTTGCATATCAATAACACCCATTTGCAAAAACATTTGTTTGGCAAATCTGAATGAGGAACACCCAAAAACATAATTTGATTCTTTCTGCTCAGGTGCAGGCAAACATGGCAGATTTTTACTTATTTTAATCTGTTGAACAATTTAGATGGCTTCACCAATCATAATTACTCTTCATTTTCCTGTTAGGCATTTTTGCTACAAGTTGTATTGGTGTGCCTCATTGATCTTTTATTGAAATTCCTGCTTGTTTAACTTGGTAAACAATAAAAACATTTTCAATCTAGAAAAAAAACATGGCAGAACCAAAACCCAACATTTTGCACCGGAAGTCCGCAGTTCAAAAGGCTAGGCTGCAGTTCAAAAGGCTGCCTGTGGAATATCCGCAATGAAATACGTCTGGCCCTAGCCTTAAGGTGGCCATAGACGCATTAATTATATCACGCGAAAAAATTTTGTATGATATTCGGTGCATGTATGTTGGGAAATGAGCCGACCTATATCAACAGAAGACTTGGATATCGGTCGGCTTGTCCACCGGGCTGGTCAGAAAATTTTGAACCGGGCACTCGAACATCGGACATTGTTAGTGCTCAATCGTCAGATATAAGTAGAATCCTATTGTTTACCTGTATATCTGACGATTCAGCTCTACATTCAGCTCTCTTTCTTGGAAAGATCTTTTCCAGGAAAGATCGTAATTTTAAAGTCTATGGCCACCTTTAAGCATGTTGGTCTGATATGGCTCACTGATATTCTAAAGTAAGTATAGGCTTAAGGTGCCCATACCCATACACAGGCAGATTTAAGATGCCAATGATATGTGATGAGACATTTGTCATATCTTTGTCATATTGTCTGCAAGATCATACATGTATTAATTGGTGGCGATCTGTTCCTTTATTTACTTTTGCATTTAACCCAACCCTTTAAACTAAAGGCATGTGCAATAAGCATTTGTTTAACGATGATTATCTGATCGTCCTATCCACTGACTGATTTCATTGTTTCATGGCAAAAATGTTGAAACCTGACCAATCGACTGTTGGGACAATGTGGTCAGTACAGTCATAAATGTTAAGATCATTTTCACCCTATCAATGTAAAGATAAGTAGATGATTTTATCAGATATTCCTAAAATCGCCTGTTTCACACAATGAAATCTGCCCATGTATGGCCACCTTAAACTATAACAATAAAATCTAACTTAGATGTTCATCAAGAATATATCCTAGCCCATCTGGATGCTTTAAAGTTTTTATTCTTCCTTACATCATGTAAAGTTATAGAGATCTATTCTTATATATAAGAAATATATATACAGTGGTGTGAAAAACTATTTGCCCCCTTCCTGATTTCTTATTCTTTTGCATGTTTGTCACACTTAAATGTTTCTGCTCATCAAAAACCGTTAACTATTAGTCAAAGATAACATAATTGAACACAAAATGCAGTTTTTAAATGAAGGTTTACGTTATTAAGGGAGAAAAAAAACTCCAAATCTACATGGGCCTGTGTGAAAAAGTGATTGCCCCCCTTGTTAAAAAATAACTTAACTGTGGTTTATCACACCTGAGTTCAATTTCAAAGGTTATAAAGCCATTTCTAAAGCTTTGGGACTCCAGCGAACCACAGTGAGAGCCATTATCCACAAATGGCAAAAACATGGAACAGTGGTGAACCTTCCCAGGATTGGCCGGCCGACCAAAATTACCCCAAGAGCGCAGAGACAACTCATCCGAGAGGCCACAAAAGACCCCAGGACAACATCTAAAGAACTGCAGGCCTCACTTGCCTCAATTAAGGTCAGGGTTCACAACTCCACCATAAGAAAGAGACTGGGCAAAAACGGTCTGCATGGCAGATTTCCAAGGCGCAAACCACTTTTAAGCAAAAAGAACATTAAGGCTCGTCTCAATTTTGCTAAAAAACATCTCAATGATTGCCAAGACTTTTGGGAAAATACCTTGTGGACCGACGAGACAAAAGTTGAACTTTTTGGAAGGTGCGCATCCCGTTACATCTGGCGTAAAAGTAACACAGCATTTCAGAAAAAGAACATCATACCAACAGTAAAATATGGTGGTGGTAGTGTGATGGTCTGGGGTTGTTTTGCTGCTTCAGGACATGGAAGACTTGCTGTGATAGATGGAACCATGAATTCTACTGTCTACCAAAAAATCCTGAAGGAGAATGTCCGGCCATCTGTTCGTCAACTCAAGCTGAAGCGATCTTGGGTGCTGCAGCAGGACAATGACCCAAAACATACCAGCAAATCCACCTCTGAATGGCTGAAGAAAAACAAAATGAAGACTTTGGAGTGGCCTAGTCAAAGTCCTGACCTGAATCCTATTGAGATGTTGTGGCATGACCTTAAAAAGGCGGTTCATGCTAGAAAACCCTCAAATAAAGCTGAATTACAACAATTCTGCAAAGATGAGTGGGCCAAAATTCCTCCAGAGCGCTGTAAAAGACTCGTTGCAAGTTATCGCAAACGCTTGATTGCAGTTATTGCTGCTAAGGGTGGCCCAACCAGTTATTAGGTTCAGGGGGCAATTACTTTTTCACACAGGTTTGGATTTCTTTTCTCCCTAAATAATAAAAACCCTCATTTAAAAACTGCATTTTGTGTTTACTTTTGTTATCTTTGACTAATAGTTAAATGTGTTTGATGATCAGAAACATTTTGTGTGACAAACATGCAAAAGAATAAGAAATCAGGAAGGGGGCAAATAGTTTTTCACACCACTGTATATATATATATATATATATATATATATATATATATATATATATATATATATATATATATATATATATATATATATATATATATATATATATATATATATATATACATACAGTATAGATATATATCTCATAGGAATATATAATAACTAAAAATGCCTACTTTTGGAGTTGATGGAACAAAACACAAATTCTGTTATTAGAATATTCATGGTTTTTACGTTATCCCCTTTTCCATCCTAAAAAAAAGTAACTATTTTTGAAATGGTAGTATTTTTTTCTTTTCCATTTTATAGGCACAATATAGTTTTTTCCACAAATAAAAATTCTAAATTAACAGGAAAACAGATGAAGTACTTTGAGTAAGTAAAGCACACATGCTAATAATCGGTGGCAAGTCGGAGCAAAATCTATATTATGATAGCATAAATCCCAAATTTTCTGCAAAGAAATTAATTTCCAAACAAAACTCTGTAAGCAACACTGACTCTGGATCTATTCTGGGTTATACCTATGCCTGGAATGCATAGTTGCAGCTATATGCCGTGAACAAACTACTAAATAGGTCAAAATTGGACAAAAATTGGTCTGTGGTTTCCATTTGAGAAAATACAGTACATTAAATGACTACGTTTGGTTTCTTTTTTTCTTTTGAAAAGTGGTACACACTCTATAACTTAGAACGCCGGGTTAAAAGAAGCAGACATCCACAGTTGCGCCAGCATTCAATTATGTATCAGTGCAAGGGGGGAGGGGTGTCCGCCACATTTAAAGCAATTATCCTATATACAAAAGAGGACTTATCCCCCTATCCCGTTGCACTGTAGAAATTTAGACACAATGTATTACAGTAAAAAGCAATATTTATTAATAACCATGCTAGTGAAACAAATTAAAACATATTTAAAAACCAACAGCGCTGCTGGAAACAAAAAACGGGGAATACCCTGATGTTAATTAGTGATCACTATTTTCCATACTGGTTGAAAAACCTTGCGTAAGTAAAAGATGTGGTTGGAGCAGTGTAGATGGTTTAGTAAAGCGTATTAGATGTGAACTCCCGGCAAAGACCACATTAAGGGCATATGTGCCAAAATGTCCCTTCTTCTCTGTATAAGAACTATATCCCAAGCAGGGTAGGGGCTGGCTCCCCTTGCAAGTCCCTCAGCGGAAGCCCCTTGAGCCGAGGTTAAATGCAGGGTAAGTAAGGAGTTAGCTGTAGCAAACGCTGGATCCAATGTAGTAGCCTAAAGGCTATATATGCAGAACCCCAGTTCAGTATGCCAGCAAAAGGTTTCCTATACTTGCCCTTGTGTGGATATCGTCCGTGGTGTGGGACGCTCACACACCACGGACGATATCCACACAAGGGCAAGTATAGGAAACCTTTTGCTGGCATACTGAACTGGGGTTCTGCATATATAGCCTTTAGGCTACTACATTGGATCCAGCGTTTGCTACAGCTAACTCCTTACTTACCCTGCATTTAACCTCGGCTCAAGGGGCTTCCGCTGAGGGACTTGCAAGGGGAGCCAGCCCCTACCCTGCTTGGGATATAGTTCTTATACAGAGAAGAAGGGACATTTTGGCACATATGCCCTTAATGTGGTCTTTGCCGGGAGTTCACATCTAATACGCTTTACTAAACCATCTACACTGCTCCAACCACATCTTTTACTTACGCAAGGTTTTTCAACCAGTATGGAAAATAGTGATCACTAATTAACATCAGGGTATTCCCCGTTTTTTGTTTCCAGCAGCGCTGTTGGTTTTTAAATATGTTTTAATTTGTTTCACTAGCATGGTTATTAATAAATATTGCTTTTTACTGTAATACATTGTGTCTAAATTTCTACAGTGCAACGGGATAGGGGGATAAGTCCTCTTTTGTATATAGGATAATTACACACTCTATAACATCAATGCTGGTTTATAATTCCTTTACATACAGAATAGAGAGGTATAGGATCTCTATAACCCAGAAGGTTGTAAAAGATGGCAATGCTAATTCCTTTTGTACCCTATTTAATCAAATCATTTTATTACATTATTTTTTATGTGCTTTTTCTCTGAAATTATAAATCCTGATGGGGAAAACAATCCTATTTAGATGTTTTCTTAGTACCAATATTCCTTTATGTGCCAACAAAGCCATTAAAATGTTGGTCACTAAAAATATTTGCACATTAAAAGGTACTGCTTGCACTTCCATAAAGGTCCACTCGATGCCTCTCGGTCCACCCCACTTCCTCAAAATTGAGCACAGTGTACTCAGGGACTACCACCACCTCCAAATGTGGGACCTGTTATCTGGAACTTTTGGTATCTGGGGTTTTGCTAATTACGAGTCATTCTGCAATTGAGATCACCATACTTGAAGTCTACGTAAAAAAAATTAAATAAACTGAATACAATTGTTTTGACTCCAAAAAGGATTCATTATCTTAGTTACCATCTAGTACAAGGTACGGTTTTATTATTACAGAGAGCATTTTTAAAATTTTGATTAGAAGGAAGTCGCCTTCCCATAATTCAGAGCTCTATGGATAAGAGGTTCCAGATAACAAATTCCATACCTATATAAAATGAATAGTACTACAGGCTGTTTTGACTTTTGGAAACTACACAGCAGTTTTGTTTAGTTTTTTGTGGTCAGTTACAATCCTAAAAACAAATCTAAGTACTAAATGAATAAAGACCTTTGTTTTAAAACACTCAGTCTCAATCCACAAACCGATAGCATGCACACCATATTTTTAACTGCTCACAAGACTCTGCATCTAACCTGTTAGCCAGAGGCCACCATAAAACCAAAAGTGACCATCCTAGTTCGGAAGTGACAAGATTATGTGATATCATCTGAGGACAGGAGAAGGTGCTAAGTGGGGCAGAGAAGGCTACTGTTACTTGTGGCTACTGAGATAACCAGCAGGTACTCAACCTGCCACAGCACTCTGCCAAGAAGTAGGGCACCATATATGGAACCACATGTGCTCTAATGAAACATATAGATGGTCATAATTGTAGACCACCGTATCAGTCTCTAATAAAACCAGTTGGGGAGCTAGAGCAACTGGAGGGTGAATAAACCATCTCCTCTAACGGCCAATGGACTGTTACATTCCCACCACAAACGTGAAATCCTAATAATTATTCTGTATTCAGAGTAACCTTTTTTTTAATACAGTAGTAATGTAACCTATTTCCCTCTAAAGGTATGGGATCCGTTATCCTGAAATCCATTTTATAGACAGTGACTCAATTTTAATCAAGTAATTCACATTCTAAAAAATGATTTTCTCTGTAATAATAAAACCGTACCTTGTATTTGATGACAACTAAGATATAATTAATTCTTATTGGAGGCAAAATAATCCTATTATAAATGTTTAAATGATTCTTTTATTAGACTTAGAGGCACATTTAACAAAGGTCGAATTTCAAATTCATGTGAGTTTTTTTCTAACTCTTAATAAATTCAAATACACTCGAAATTAGACTGGGGGGGTTATTTAATGAAAAAAATCGAATTGAGTTTGGATTATTCACAATTTGACAGTTTTGACCATAAAAGTATGGAGATTCAAATTATGCAAAGTTTCTTTATCTGGAAAACCCCAGGTCTCGTGCATTCTGGATAACAGGTCTGGATAACAGGTCCCATACCTGTACACTTCTCTGGCCCCCAACAATTCATTCTCAGCAATGGAAAGTCTAACCAATTTTATAAATACTGCAGTTTATAAAGGAGATGATATGAAATTATACTGTCATGGGAAAACATGTTTTTTTTAAAAAAAATGCATCAGTTAATAGTGCTTCTCCAGCAGACTTCTGCACTGAAATCCATTTTTCAAAAAATCAAACTCTTTTTTTTATATTTAGTTTTGAAATCTGACACGGGGCTTGACATATTGTCAGCTTCCCAGGTGCCCCTAGTCATGTGACTTGTGCTCTGATAAATTTCAGTCACTCTTTACTGCTGCCCATCAGCAGAACAATAGTAAAAATCCATGACCCACTGCGACCCCGTTCAGTTACATTGAGTAGGAAAAACAATAACCTGTCAGAAAGCAGTTCCATAGTGCCGCACTGGCTCTTTCTGAAAGCACATGACCAGGCAAAATGACCTGAGATGGCTGCATACACTTGGATTAGGAAAGAAATTTTATATGGTACAATGAATTATTTGCAGTGTTAGAGTAATTTGGGAATAAAAAATACACCATAAAAATCATGTCAGAATCCCTTTAAGGCAATAAAATTGAAAATTAGAAATCAGAAATTGAAAATGCAAATTGAAAAGTTGTGATTATGAATGGTGTCTGATACAGGGTGAGTTAACCTGTCCCTCTGTACTACGCTCACACAAAGGAACAATAGTACATTAATATATTTTGATGAATAGGTTAAAGATTTATTTTGCCTTACTTTAATCCAATTTCCATCATTTGAACAGCACAGACAAATCCTCGGCTTACTTACATGGTTTCTAAAAACAGAACGTTGTATTACTATGCTACCAAGGCACCGGGCCAAAACAGGATTTTAACATTATGTGACTTGAAAACCGTATCTAAAAACTCACAAGAGTAAAGGTCTTGGTGATTCTATGGAGATAAACAGTAAGTAAAAATCACAAGGACTTCAAGGGAGTCTGTCATCAAACAACAAAGGCTGTATTTGTACAGTGTGTAATGTTTAGTAAAGTGGAGTTGCAGTCTCTCTTGGGATAGCATAGAGAAATGTCATTAAAGTGGACCTGTCACCCAGACGTAAAATCTGTATAATAAAAAGTCCTTATCAAATTAAACATGAAATCCAAATTCTATTTTTTATTAAAGCATTCATAGCTGTTTTAAACACATTTAAAAATTTCAAGTGTCAATCAAATATTGTCTGCCCCTCCTCTATGCCTTAGTACTTTCCATTCAGCACTTCCTCGATGTCACTGCTCTCCACATATTCCCCCGTTCTCTTCACCATTTAATTGTGTAGTCAGTACATGTGCATGGACATCAGGTCTCCCAATCTGGTGCACAAACAAGATTCTGAGATGATGCAAGGCTTGTCTTAATAACAGTGTCCACAAAATGTCTCCTGCCTGCTTGCTATAATTATGAATTCCCAGACTGAAGAAACAAGATTCAAATAATTTATATTGTGTAATTAAAGTTCATTTTGTTTGACTAATGTGATAAAATGGGATTTTCAATATTTTTTTGGGGTGATGGGTCCCTTTAATGGGGTTAAACCTCCTTCCTTGAAAGGATTTTAAGTCATGTAAAGCAGTGGCACCCACTTGTAGAGGGAGGTCAAAATGCTGCTACCTGATCGCTTGGAATAGAATGGGAAGCACCTCCCTGAACGGGTGATTCTTGCCGAAAGCACAGACTTTCATTTGATAAATGGGAAGCACTGTATATTGTGCTGCATGGCAATTTCAGTTAATTGGAAGTGATCTGTGGCATAGATGATTAGTTTTCTACCCCCAATCAAAGCAACTTCATGAAAAATGAATGCAGAACACTGCCCAACACTAATGTGAAGAGAAATAAAGGTCCATCTATAGAGCCTGAAACAATAGTCTAATCGCTTTCATTCTGGGGGGGTTGGGGCTGCGACATTGGAGGTCTACCTCCCCCTTGACAAATACTGGAATGGATTGCTCAAATGGGTAATCTGATGCTGGTGGAGGAATTAATATCCGGTCCACACAATAATCAGGGAGAATTCATAAAAACTTGATCTTCATGGTTCATTTTTCTAGGGTCGGAAAAGATTAAAAACATATAACCAGACCAAGAGATAAGAGGAATCTGTTCAAAGCCAGATAGTTGGGGTGAATTATGGATTAAACTGAAATTTAAGGCTGGCTGGTTTCTATTTGCTTCTGTGTTTCTTCTATGTTCTTTTATTTTCCAATACAAGAGCTACAATAAATACACAAATCAGTCACCTTTATGAAACGGAAAAAAGTGGTGTACCAAACCACTTATAATGTAATGTCATTACTTTCTAAATTGCTCAAAATTTTCAGTTGAAGGTAAGGATTTACGTGTGTCTCGCTCTTTTTTTTTTTTTTTACTTATCTTTGTTTAAAATCATAAATAAAGAAAAAAATATAAAACGGATGAACTATATGATTATTTATTGGCTTCAATTAACCAATGGCAAAAAATGAGAACACAGAAAATCAGTTGCAATAAATATAAATCCATATGCTTACACAGGCTATAATCCTTATAAAAATTCAACAATTTCAATGTGAATGCTTATACAGGTATAGGATCCATTATATGGAAACCCGTTATCCAGAATGTTCCAAATTACGGTAAAGTCATCTCCCATACACTCCAAGTTATCCACATTTTTAAAAATGATTTCCTTTTTCTCTGTAAAAAAAAAAACTGTACCTTGTTCTTGAACCCAACTAACATTTAATTAATCATTCTTGATGGCAAAACAATCCTTTGGGTTTATTTAATGTTTTTAAAGAGGTAGTTCATATTTCAGTTAACTTTAGTATGCTAATTCTGAACAAATTTTCAATTGGTCTTCTTTTTTTATAGTTTTTGTAATTGTAATTATTTGTCTTCTTCTTCTGGCTCTTTCCAGCTTTCAAATGGGGATTAATGATAACAAAAATGCTAAAAAATAAATGCCTTGCAAGGCAAAACATTTATTGTTATTGCATCTTTTAATTACTCGTTTTCTATTTAGATCCCTCCTATTCATATTCCAGTCTGTCATATAAATGAGTACATGGTTGCTAGCGTAATTTGGGCCCTAGCAACCAGATTGATTCTGAAATTACAAACTGATGAATAAAAAGCTAAATAATGTAAAAACCACAATTAATAAAAAATGAAAACCAATTACAAATTATCCCAGAATATCATTCTCTACACCATACTAAAAGCTAATTTATAGGTAAACAACCCCTGTAAACTATGAAGATCCAAATTATGCAAAGATCCTTTATCCAGAAAACTACAGCTCCAGAGCATTCTGGATAACAGGTTCCATCCATGTATTTGGAATTGATGTAGTAGCGCAAACCTTATGGAAAATTCTATCCTTAAATTATGCTCCCAGCAATCACTATATATCTTTATGTAAGTGGCAAATATTGCCGCACTTTTAACTGTAGATTTATGTTATGCTACACTTTAGTAGCTTGATATAATTAACTTTATTTTGAAAATGTATTTATAGATGAGTGTCTAACAACTGATGCATCAGAAGAAAAACCTCTACGTTTGTGGTCACCCTGTGGGAAACAAACATCGGATCAAGAAATATTTTTTCAATTTACTAAATGCCTGCAGCCACAGTGTATCCGATCCCACTTCTGTTGCCTGGGCTTCAATCATTCTCTGTCTCCTACTTGGAAAGGGAAATTTGTAGTGAATTTCATGGGTAAGAATAGGAAAATGCCAGTGGGTCACAGGTCACTGCAAAAAGGAACACCTGAGAGACGTGTACTTGCATAGGGTATCGGGTTTTGTATGCAGCGGAAATAGGGATGAATGAAAGAGGAGCAACAATAAGAATTCCAGTTACAACTTTAAAAGAAAAAAGAAAACAAGTTTCATTAATAGGGGCACCTCATACTTATTATATAAATATTTTTAATATTCTAATATTCATACTTAATATTCTAAGCATCAAAGCATTAATAATGGAGGTCTCATGGCCATATCATTTGTCCATACAGAAGAATACTCTAAATAAAAGCAATAGTCCCTCTCTACAATGTGCCATTTTTGAAGGCAATTATTTAGTCCAGGAAAAGGTTTGTTGGGGTCAGGGCCGGAACTAGGGGTAGGCAGAGTAGGCACCAGTAGTGTGACTGTAGGGGGGCGGGCCCTGGTGCGTGACGCGCAGCCGGGCCCTGCCCCCCTCCGTACTGCCCACATTTGTCAGTGGCGCACGGGCGTGCACGGGCTGTCGGGGGGCCCTGAGGGGGTGCGGGCCTGGCCCACTCGCACCCCCTGCTCCCCCGGTAGTTCCACCACTGGTAGGCACGTGCCTAGGGCGTAAAGCTTGGGGGCGCCAGGCACGTACATTCTGTGTTGCCTACCCCATGTTCGGTCCCCTATCTTCTGCGGCTTTCGTGACAATTAGCGCTTCCATGCATGAGCATGTTGATTTGCGCACACGAGCAGCATTTTGCAAATGCGCACCCAGCCAGTGCCGGGACCGGCCAGGTTGCCTAGGGTGCCTGGCCCAGCTCTGGTTGGGAACAAGTTGAAGTCAGGGAGAGATGGGAACAGGTGATGAAAGCAGAGAAGAGATGCACATCATGGCAGAGCACAGCAACAGAAGTGTCTGTAATTACAAAAGGAATACATAATTTAACAGTTAGAGCAGAATATAGAGTTTTAGCATAAAAGAGAAAATAGAAGAACAACAGTTGTAGAATAGGGCTGACTTGCACAGGACTACATACATCCTAATTTATCAAATCTTATGTGAGTGACATTCTGGCACATATTATAATAAAAAGAAAGAAAGTGATGTGAAAAGGATAAAAAATATCTGGCTACCTAACGCACAAGATTTTAGGGGCCTCATAATTTGGTCAAAAATACTTTAAAAGGGGGGGGCTATGGTTTTCATGATGCATTCAAAATGGTTTCATTAAAATACTGCATTCAAACTCATAACATTCCAGTATCTCCATTATAAAGAATCCTGAACACCAGCAGGAATAGAGAACAGTAACACTATGGGACATATTTGAATGGTAAATTTGAATTTTCCAGTTGAATTTTTGGTCAAAACTCTCAAATTTGAGTTGGGAAAAATCCAAGCTCGAATTCTAAATTTATCATACTTTAATAATCAGTCCTGTAGCATCAGCTTATATTACAGGCCAACCTCATTTTCTGCTTGATAATTTGTGACGACCCTAAGTTTAGCTTCTCAACAGCTGCTCAGAGCCCACTGAGCATGTCAGTGTCGCAGACACTTTCCAAGATGGTGACCCCCTGTGACAAGTCTGAAGTCCTGGATCATTGCTGCTATTGACAATCTGAAACTTTAGGCTGGTGCAATAAGTTCAGTATATAAAATATGGCATTTTTTTACAGTTTAGTTCACCTTTAATAAACATTGCTTTGTACCCAATGGAGTTTTGACCATAAGTGCAGGATTTTAAACTAATAGCTTTTCTATCTTGCTTCTCCATGGCCTGAAATTCAATCTATTATTGGCCTATCAACAAGAAAGCAGATTAATCCTGATGTTCAATTGGAACTAGCAACCCTGCAAAATTAATGTGTATAAATAAAAGTATAAAAGAAAGTATATTGGAAGTGCTACTAACCTGGCTTAAATTGCTCTACACAAGCCAATGCACAGACTAGAAATGTTTTACTAGCAATTTATTATTTGCAAGTGCTACATTTTATAGTAAGGGGTTTTAGACACGTGGGCAGCCATTTACCCCTGGTCATGTTTTTCAAGTAGACACCATTATCTTGGGAACAGTGTCTTCAGAGCAATGAATTAGTCATACTGAGTTTTCCACCAAGACTAATCCCCATGTTTAAAGGGGTTGATCACCTTTAAGTTAACTTTTAGTATGATGTAGAGAGGGATATTTTGAGACAATTTGCAACTGGTTTTCATTTTTTATTATTTGGGATTTTTTGAGTTTTTTAGCTTTTTATTCAGCAGCTCCCCAGTTTGTAGGTCCACAATCTGGTTGCCAAGGTCCAAATTATCCTATCAACCATGCACTGATTTGAATAAAAGACTGGAGTATGAAAGCCGGAGGCCTGAATAGAAAGATGAGTAATAAACAGTAGTAATAACAATAAATGTGTAGCCTTACTGAGCATTGGTTTTAGACGGGGTCAATGACCACCATTTGAAATCTGTAAAGAGTCTGAAGAAGAAGGGAAATAATAAAAAAAAAAAAAAAAAAAAAATTGAAGGCCAATTGAAAAGTTGCTTAGAATAGTCCATTCTATAAAATACTAAAAGTTAACCTGAAGGTGAACCAGCCCTTTAAGAGCATAATAGCACAAATAAAGGGCAACGTGTTGGGAGCTCTGCAACCACATGAAGAGTGATTCTTCAGGAAACCAGGACAAACTTCCATGGGTATTAGTCATGGAGGTATTTATCCCTATAAAAAGTTAGAGTTGAATACAATCAACCTCTTTGGATCAAGAGACTTTTCTCTTTGAGATATTGGAAGAAGGCAAGGTGGTGCGAGTCTATGACTAGAGGTGAATAGTTATGACCTCCATATGAGATTAACCATGCCGTGGGTATAGTGGCTTGGCTACTGCATCATCATAGAAAATGGCATTTATACATACTTTTTGAAGAAACAGGTAACTGTGATGGGTATATTAGGGGTTTCTGTGTTATGCGGGCCTCTTTATCAAATTTTGATTTGGAAGCCGGAGTTCCCTTTTAATATCAAGATGAATTATCCCTTTAAGTATGGAACTATGATTCAGATTTCCTCTGACTACAAAGTCCTGGCAGAAGGGTTTGTTCACCTTCCAAACACTTTTTTTCAGTTCAGTTGTTTTCAGATTGCTCACCAGAATACTTTTTCCAATTATTTTCCTTTTTTATTTCTGACTGTTTTTCCAAAATTGAAGCTTCAATTTGAACGTTTCTGTCTATGGTGTTTCAGTCTGGCAGCTCAGTACTCCCAGTGCAGATTTTGAACTGTTACAATTTGCTACATTTAGTTGATACATTTCTCAGCAGTATTAGCAACAATTGTATAAATTCTGACAGAATATAAGTAATGTGTCAACTACTGTATCAATTTAGAACAGTTACAGAGTCAGTGACCCCCCCGGGCTGCTTCAGAAAGTCATCAGAATGTGATAAATTAAACATTACATATTCCATATTCCATCAGAAATAGAAAATAAAACGTTTATTTCTGGTAAACTGTCCAGCTTCTGATGAAGTGACTAGCAGGAAATGCGTTGAGCTGTGCCCTCCCCTTTCTCCATTTTTTTGTATGTTATATGTTTTTAAACAGACGTAATAACTTTGGATTTTATTCAATATTTTTGTCAAGAGAGACATACCCTGTGACCGATCCGGTGATCCTGAAGTGCACTTTGGATTGTATTCCTTTACGTTTGCCCATGTGACCACAGTGGAATGGATCTACAGTATGGTGGGTAACAGTTTTTTTCTCCCGCCTATATTTAATGTTCAGATGCGCGTCTTTTCCCTCAGAACTATCCAAAATCAACTGTACTGGAAAAAGTGTTGGAAGGTGAACAAACCCTTTACAGTATGTGGCGCTCTGGGGCACCTAAAGCTTTTCCCATAGAGCTTTTCAGCAGCTTCTGCAACTGCTTCTCAGCAACTGAATCGCAAATACCGGGGACTAGCATAAAGAAGCGTGTCAGCTGTTTCACCATTTCGATATAAAAATATATGTGTTATTATTATTATTAACATGTATTTATATAGCGCCAACATATTGCGTAGCACTGTATTGTTTACTAGAACTGCAAAGTACATCAGTGCTTCTAATTCCAGTTCCTGTAAAATCAGCATTGAGTCACCCAACTTAGGGGCCACCCGATTTACATATTTATTCACCATAAGATCCTTCAAGAGGAAATTAATGCAGCAAAACAATCATTAGAACACCCTGCTTTCCAATAATGCTGCCTTTTCCCACAGGGGAAATACAATGTACTAGGGATGCACCGAATGCACTATTTTGGATTCGGCTGAACCCCTGAATCCTTCGCAAATGATTCGGCCAAATTCAGAGTAAACCCTAATTTGCATATGGAAATTAGGGTTGTGAAGGCGAAAAAACTTTTAATTTCCTTGTTTTGTTACAAAAAGTCACACGATTTCCATCCCCGTCCATTATTTGTATTTGCAAATTAGGATTTGGATTCAGTTCGGCCATACAAAAGGATTTGGCTGAATCCGAATCCTGCTGAAAAAGGCTGAATCCTGGATTTGGCGCATCCCTATAATGTACAACTGACATTTTTTTTGTTATAAGACAACAATGTTCTTTGCTGCTTATTATTTAATGATCTTTCGAACATGTAATAGTTTTGTCTTCCAGGTCTCTAGTGACCTTTAATCATGATATTTAGTCAAATTACCACATTCCAAAGTCTTTCTTTGGCACTGTTAAATAAGCTAAACGAAAAGCCAAGTAAAAGTGCAGTAAATATGAATGATATATTCAGATAAAGGCTAATTAAGCCTATCTGGACTTGTGAGACAGTTCTAATGCATATGTAGAAGTTGGAAATAGATTTCCCTGTGCAAGCACTCTATGTTCCACAATTTTACAAATTGTTTCATGTGAATATAAACACTTTATTCTGGCAAATGCCCCTCTCAGTTTCACTTTAGAGAGCAAATAAGAATCATTAAATAAAAAAATGAAAAGGAATACTTAGGCTACTTCCATCTACCACATACAAAAATTAAAATATGAACTTACCTTTATTTTATTATATGAAATAATATAAGAATATAGAATGAGTCTGGAGGTTTTTAAAGGGTGACCCCCACTGACGGCCCCAAACCACAGTCTGAGAAAGAGCTGCATGTGCCCATTAGCACTAATGACTATGCACAGTAACTCAGCTATAACAGAGGTTGGAATGATGCAGCATTTGGAGGGTTAATTTAGTAAAACGAAAAGTTTTTCCACCGCCAATACAGAACTACAACAATATGCATCTCTACAGGATTGTCATTTATGGCTTTTTTTCGATTGTGTACTACTGATGCCATAATCTGGAGCAGAAAAAACCCATAAAAACCATAACCAAATATATTAATCCTTGGTGTGAAAGTTTTACTTCTGTTGCACATAAGCCTCTCTTGCACTAACCCCAATCCCTTGCACATAAACACGTGCACCGTACAACCCTGGCTCACCAAACCCACAAACGCTGTGCAGATTTCAGGCGGACAAGTCTGATCTTGATTCAACTAGTTAGTGAGAACAGCAGAAACATAGAACTGTATCTGTGTATCACGGCCGATACGCTGAATTAATTTGGTCTTGGTATAAGACTCGTATTTCAGCCTCTGGCAAAAAGCAATATTTTTCTAAGCAAACTGCAGCTCTCTTTCCAGGTTTCAGTGAGCGCTATATAGGGATCCAGCAGTGTGACACAGTTACAACCAGGGTCATACAGGCTAAAAAGCAGGTGCTGTACGACTACTAAGTCGGCCCGTTTGCTTCTGCTGTGTAATTTATGTTACCAGATTTCCAGCCATTTATATTCTTTTTTCCCCAATTCAAAAGGAACTACAGGTATGGGATCCATTATCCAGAAACCCGTTATCCAGAATTACAGAAAGGCCATCTCCCATAGACTCTGTTTCATCCACATAATCCACATTTTTAACAATGATTTCCTTTTTCTCTGGAAGCAAAATCAGCATATTGGGTTTATTTCATGTTTACAGGAATTTCTAGCAGACTTAAGGTATGAAGATCTGTTATCCGTAAAACCCCAGCTCCTGAGCATTCTGAATAACAGGTCCCATACCTGTACCAGGAGTAATAAATATATGAAATGTCGCTTATGCAAGTAATGTTCATAATACACATCAATAGTATTAGTTATTACATTTGTATCATTTAGATGTTGTGTCTCTATATAGGTAGTGTAATAAATGTTCCTACCGCACACTCGCCTTTCCTCTCACTGCGTTGGTGGTGCTGGTTTCTCCGTTGACCCCGGCCAGGTCCCTTAGCAACAGCAAACAAGAAACGGATCCGCACACACGCTATTATCAGCAGTTGGGGGGACACCCCTCTTTATTATATCACCTCGTGATCAACGTTTCGGGGGGATAAACCTCCCTTCATCAGGTAGAAAAGCTTTGGTTATTATACCCATAAGATCACCTTTTAGTATACTAAGTAAACCTATTCTGAGCAACTTTTCAACTGGTCTTCAGTATTTTGTTTGCTTTCGGAATGATTAGTATTCCTGTTCTGCCTATTCTCAGCCTGAAATGAGGCAGCAACCACAAAAACAATTGAACTGTAAAAGTTACATGTTATTGTTATTTCTTTTCAGGCCCTGTTCTATTCAGCTTCAATTCTAACATTGCTGCTTGCTGCATTGCTGCTTGGTTACTAGGCCAATGAAGCCCTAGCAACCAGACAGCAATTGATATGCTACACCTGGGAGCTTCATAACAAAAATTTAAACATTAAAAAAAACATAAAACAAAATTAAAACTAATTGGCAACTGTCTTGGAATTCTAAATCATAATAAAAATTCATTTTAAGCTGAACTACCCCCTTTAATATTAAGGTAAAAGGGTAATGGGGGTACACTGTACCATATGATCACTAAGCAGAAAAAAAATCATTGCCACAGACAAAAAATGCTGCCTTGACAGTTATTCTATACAGCTAGCTATCACAGGGAATTGTAAATGCTAAATTAACTTTTTCCTATTATTTGGATTAATTTCACTTAATATGTTAGAAATCATTTAAAGGTAATGTGAATTAGAATTTAAAAGGGTTCACTTATTAAAGGGGTTGTTCACCTTTGAGTGCACTTTTAGGATGATGTAGAGAGTGATATTCTGATACAATCTGCAAACGGTTTTCATTTGTTCATCAACAATAAATAATAAAGACCAACTAAAAAGTTGCTTAGAATTGGTCATTCTTTAAACATACTAAAAGTTAACTTAAAGGTGAACCACCCCTTTAATACTAGGTACATTTACCCCTAAATCAGTACCTGCTAGGAAACTAAAGCGATTGGCTCTCATTATTCTTTTTCTGATGAAAGATAATTGAAGAGGGGTTGCTATGGGTTACTGCACTGGAGCAAATTTGCTCATTGTACACATTTTAATTATTTCATTTTCAAATATGAGCAATAGAAATAGAAATCATTACATAAATATCCCCCTCGACACAAATCTGAACAAAAATAAATCAAAGGGTTGAAATGTGTAATCTTGTATGCTATTATTAACCTTAAAAACTATTGGACTTATATTTTATACATACCTTGGTCTTGTCACCACAGGGTAACCTAGTAAGCTCATTATCATTAAGCAGCTCTTTTGGGTTTGGGTAATTAATTTGGTTCATTTTGATAAGCTAATAATAATGTGGTCCACCACTAAGGACAGTTTGTTCCTCCCCTCAGTAGTCACAATGGTAATACCGGTATAGTATCATGCAGAATACTTGGGACCTGAGGTTTTCTGGATAAGGGATCTTTCCATAATTTGGATCACCACACCAGAAATCTGCTAAAAAATAATTTTAACATTATGGGGCAAGTATCCAGGATTTGGTTCTAGATTCAGCCAAGATTTGGCCTTCTTCAGCAGCATTTGCCCAAATCCAAGTGCCTGCCCGAACCTAATCCGAAAGAATCACATGGCTTTTCGTCACACAAACAAGAAAGTCAAACGTTTCTTAGCAGCACAACGGCTCCCTTCACCCCTAATTTACATATACAAATTAGGCTTCAGATTCAGTTCAGTATTTGGCAAAATCTTCAAAATCAGTCAAATTTGTGGTTTCAAAAAGCTCTAATACCACTAAAATTCGACCTTTCCTATTTGGGCCTCTAAATAACCTCAGCAATATTGTTTTGCCATCGATATGGATACATGCAGCTTCGTTACTATCAAGTAAAAGCTACAGTTTTGTTATTACAGAGAAAGAAAATCATTGATTACAAATTTGATTGAAATTGACTCTATGGGAGAAATTTTAATAATCAAATTCTCTTCTCTACATAATTATCATGCAGCTCAATGCATTCAGTGTATCTGTATACTCAGTTTTACTCAAATAATTCAGAAGGTTGAAAACATATTCACTTTTTCTTTGTAATAACAAAAAAAACCTTGTACTTGATCCCAGCCAAGATATAATGAATGACATCATCTCTACCTCCCTAACAAGTCCTATGTTGCAGAATCGTTATAACTTTCTTGGAAATATATCCTGTCCAATGAAGGGGGGGAAACTGATTATAAAAAAAAACTATGCATATAATAGGCATTAGGGAATAAAGATTAGAACTGTCCTGTAATCCTCTGTTGTGCCAAACCCTCTTGGGAATGGAAGTTAAAGATTATAATTAAAAGCAATAATTTTGCTTGTTATTATAATCTTTCACAACCCTGAGCTACTGGTAATGTTGCATAGTAATGGCTATAGTTCTGCTTTGCTGACAGATACACACCAGCACACATCTATATGGGACGTGCCTGTTTTGTTTTCTTTCCTCCTATAAGTAGATTTAGGGCGCCATCTTGTGTAAATGTTAGAATTCTGCAACATGTACAATTGGCACTTTGTAGAAGGTGAAATTATTTATTTAAAACCAGTTGGGGGTGAGAAGAGCACACTCAACACAACAATAACCAATATTAAGTAAAAACATTTTCATACTGCATTATGATAAAAATGTATTTGGTGAGAAAACCTGTTAATACGTAAAAGACATCTGGAAAGCAAAGTATTTTTATTTTGTAAATTGTAATTGTCTAAAAAAAAAAAAATAATAATGAACAAAAAAATTAAAAAAGGAAAGACAATGACAAAATTCTAAAGTTAATTTAAAGGCAAATGAAGTTGGAAAAGGTTAACAGTTTTACACTCGCTTTGAAACAAGTGCAGCATAAGAAGACCTGTAACGATTTACGCTGGCCATACACAGGCTAATAAGAGTTACTAACACTGAGTTGGCAGCTTATTGGGCCATGTATGGGGCCCTTTTGGTGGTCTGCCTGACTGAATCTGGTAGAACTGTATCTATATATACCTGTCACTGTAACGCAGTTCTTTTCTGATGGTTCTGCACAGGCCCGCATTAGCGTCAGATCACTGAAAACAACGGGATTCAATCAGCAGGATTTGAGGTGACCTAAAATGAGCCAAATGGGCAAATCTAATTTCATCCAATGTTCCCTCTAAACTGTGCACTCATGGGCATGCACAACAAATTGTGGTGTGCACAAAGAATTTTGTGTGCAATCACAAAATTTGAATTATGATCTAAGCACGCAGTTTTTAAAGGGGTTGTTCACCAATTTGTTTCAATTGTTTTTATTATTTGCAGTTTTTGAGTTATTTTGCAGCTTTCCAGTCTGCAATTTCAGAATTCTGGTTGCTAGGGCACACATTTCCCTAGCAACCATGCACTGATTTAAATAAGAGACTGGAATAGGAGAGGGCCTCAATAGAAAGATGAGCAATACAAAACAGCGATAACAATAAGTGTGTAGCCTTACAGAGTATTTCTTTTATATTGGGGTCAGAGAGCCCCGTTTGAGAGCTGGAAAGAGTCAGAAGAAGGCTATTAATTCAAAACCTATACAAAAGAAAAAATGAAGCTCAATTTAAAGTTGCTAAGAAGTAGCCATTTTATCTCTGGTCACAAGATGAACCAGTGTGACCAGTGTGAACAAGTTTAAATGTGCAGATATTTTTTTTTTTATCTGCGCACATAGCAAAAAAGAAATCATTGGTAGCATCATGCTATATGGCAGTCCTTTACCATTAGGGACTGGGCATCTTGTTATTGTACAGGTATGGGACCTGTTATCCAGAATGCTCGGGACCTGGGGGTTTCCGGATAACAGATCTTTCCATAATTTGGGTCTTCATGCCTTAATTAATTTAAACATTAAATAAATCCAATAGGCTGGTTTTGCTTCCAATAATGATTAATTATATCTTAGTTGGGATCAAGTACAAGCTACTGTTTTATTATTACAGAGAAAAAGGAAAACATTTTTAAAAATTTGGATTATTTGGATAAAATGGAGTCTATGGGAGCCATTCCGTAATTCGGAGCTTTCTGGATATCGGGTTTCCGGATAAGGGATCCTATACCTGTATCACAATACTGGGATATACTGCAAAACAACCTGATTCATCCAGCTCAAAAAAATTAATTGTGAGAGAAATTTCATCTTTGTAAGGATAATGATTTTAAAGGGATACTGACAACAGAAACACATAATTTTTTAAATCTATAATAACACTGCCTTTAAATGCTATTTATAATTTTGCCATAAAAGTATTTGCCGGATGCTTTTACATTACCTTTCTTACCCCCATGTTCCTGTAGGAGGGGGCTGCCATATTTGTGCAGCAGGAGTCCGTTAGCATTAAAAACTCCGACAGGTTAAGAAGAGACAGTCAGGTTGGCAAAACCAGGTTTATGAACTTCAAGTAACAATTATTTACAAAAGCAGAACTATCAGTGAAAAATGATCAGCATGAGCTATGGATAACTTTTTATGTAGATTAATATTTTGAAAATACATTTTTTTGTGTCAGTAACACAAGACAAATATAACATTGTAGCGATTCAAAAACAAAAATACAAATGTCCTGCAATGGCCACAGCTCAATGAAACTGAGAATCTGTGGCATTACTTGCAACTTGGGGATCATACGTGACATCCAACCAACCTGAATAACATGGAACAAATCAGCCTGGAAGTCCAAATCACTCTTAAAGGGCACCTGTCAACCTAAAACTGCTTCCCTGGTGCAGGATAATAGAGCCCACACTCCAGCTGGGGAAAACAATGGTTATTTATAAAATGCCACCTATGATCGCTAGGCTGCCCGCACCGGGAGGGCGCACATGCACATAATGACTTCTCGCAGCACGCTTGGTCTGTCGCATGCATGTGAATAACGAGTAGAAGTTGTTACACAAATCTGTGTGCCACACCACATCTGCCCAAACAAGGAGTTATTCCCCAGTGTAGATAAGAAATTGTTTCCCCCAACCAGAGTGCAAGCTCTATCAGCCCACACCTCTGCAGGAGAAACAATTTTAGAGTGATTTGCCTTCCAGGCTGATTTGTTCCATGTTATTAGGATTAATATACGTGTACCCCAAAACATTTAAGTGGTTTTTGCTGCAAAAGGCAACCCTATAGACTATTAGGGGCCGATTCACTAAATTCGAGTGAAGGATTCGAAGTAAAAAAACTTCGAATTTCGAAGTATTTTTTGGGCTACTTCGACCTTCGACTACGAATCGAAGGATTCGAACTAAAAAATTGTTCGACTATTCGAACATTCGATAGTCGAAGTACTGTCTCTTTAAAAAAAACTTCGACCCCCTAGTTCAGCTAAAAGCTACCGAACTCAATGTTAGCCTATGGGGAAGGTCCCCATAGGCTTTCCTAAGTTTTTTTGATAGAAGGATATTCCTTCGATCGTTGGATTAAAATCCTTCGAATCGTTCGATTCGAAGGATTTAATCGTTCGATCGAAGGAATAATCCTTCGATCGTACGATCGCAGTATTTGCGCTAAATCCTTCGACTTCAATATTCGAAGTCGAAGGATTTCAATTCCTAGTCGAATATCGAGGGTTAATTAACCCTCGATATTCGACCCTTAATGAATCAGCCCCTTAAAGTGTGGGTACTGAGTACTTATGTAAACAGCATACTTGATTATGATTAGACTTTTTTCTAACAAAATAATGTAGCATTACAAAAGCTTACTGTGAATTTCAGTGTTTTGTGAAAATATTTTCAGTGAAAAATTCGTTTTTCAGTTAAATGAGAGAAGTAGTCAGAATATCCCTGCAAGGCACTGTATGGTCCATTTGTTGTTGAGATTTGCCTTTATAGTAGGAGAGACATCACAATTTTAACATGCCTTTCAGCATGGGACACTTTCACTCCTCACTCAATACCAGGGCTCCCAAATCCTCCAAAACTATTTGCTAAGAGCTGACATAGGAGGGACGTCTTATTGTCTCTGCATATGCTTTAAGCAAGCACCCACTGTACTGCAAACACTGACATTAAAACTTGTGTATACCTAGTAATTATTGAGACTACCCAAATCTTTTGAGATGCTGTATTAAGAAATACCAGATTTAACGGAGAAGCAGAAAGTTAACGGATCCCCTGTCTCACAGAAAAAGTAAAACATCTGCTCAGAGACAGAGGAGGATACATAAACCACTTTACAGGCCTGCAAATTCCAAAGTCCACTTTACTACTTGAAGCTGCAGAAAAGGAAATTTTCCCTCACTCTGCAAGCTCTTCTCTATTATAAGATATGCCCTGTGTGCTTGTGCAAATATGTGAATAGAAAAAGCACTGTTGAATGGAGTTGTTTAGGGACAGCACAGAAAAATTCTAAAGTAGCTAAAGGAATATTTTTACATCCAAATGTGCTCAGTGCACTTACATATAATTGAGCTCAGTGGTGATCAGTCCTTTCTGCTTTCCTATCCTAATTGTCTTTTGACGCACATCGCTGCACAAGCCCTGGAGTTACAGTCAGCTCCTGACGGGGCAGTAGCTCCAGGATTCTCTTAGCACCCTGCATCCATAGGCGCACAGCTCCCTTGCAGCTAAAGAATCAGGTGCAGTTGGCATTCACATGACGAACATTGAAACGGAGAGCAGGTACACTGAGAGAATATTTGCCGCAACTACATATGATTTACAGCAAAGCACACATGCATTTGCATCCATTTTGATGCAGTTGCATTGCAGGAAAAAATGGTGATTGCATCTGAAAATGCACTAGTTATTTAGCTTTTTATTCAGCAGTTCTCTAGTTTGCAATTTCAGCAATCTGGTTGCTAGGGCCCACATTAGCTTAGCAACAATGCACTGATTTGAATAGGAGAAATAGGAGAACATTTTACTTAAATGTGAACCACCCCATTAATATTATAATTCTTTCATTATGCCAAAAAGACAGTTTTTGGGCGAAGATCCCCTTTAAGTCATAGATTCATATTCCAGAATTGAATCAAGTTTACATTTACAGAATGTTGCTGCTAATGACAAAAAATGTATCTGCTGCAGTGATGCCTAGCCTTAACCCATGCACTCTCGACTCAACTGTCTGTGCCAACACACTTTATAAACCTTTGCCTGACCCACCCATGTCTGATGTCACAGGAGGAGGTGGATGCTCATTTATAAAAGAAAGAAGAAGGCCAGGGTCAGATGGTGATGAACTGGACAATTAATACTGGAGGGGGACTAGACCTGGGGGTGATATTTCTAGAAGGAATAAGGCTCTCCACCTGCTTGGGAATCAGCTGCGTGGGTCACTGGTTGGCGCAAATCTGTCTAAACCCAGCATTAAAATACTCATTAAAATACTGAAACCAAAACAATGTTACTGTTGTTTTTCCTAGTGTTACACCTGTGCATTTTAACTCTAGTAAATGTATGACTGCAAGCCCTACCTTCAGACTTAACATTACATACTGTTTTAACTGTCCTACTGCACTGCCCTTTAAACCTCCTCCCCAATACCTGGAGTGTGTGGATAACATTATAATTCAATGAAGATAACACAACGTGGCATGAAATCTGAACTGTTTAATTCAAAGCTTTAATTCTTTCCCTATCAGATACTTTTCCCTTGGATATAAATCTGTTTGTAAATACTGATGAACACAATGGTGCAGAATTACAGAATCTTTTTCATCTTGTCTTACCTGCAGATCCACCTGCCAGGACCTGTTGAGACGCTTCAGTCCAAAAACTGGTGTGGGTAGGAGAAGGCATGGTGATTTAAGAGTCGGCAGTCACGGCACAAGGCTAGAGCTCACTGGAATGCTTTTTAAGATCAAAGTACACGCATTTAGCCTACAGAGGGAGGGTCAAAAAAACAAATGAGAGGCCCGTTACATTAAACTCACCTTTTTACATTGACTAACGAAATGATACTTTGTTGTATATCAGTAATATACTTCCTTGGCAAATGCCAATACAATGCAGCTCCCTCCCATACTCTATACTAATGTTATTTTGTGATACATGTGTACAAACAATTAAGTGCATAGGAACAGGATATTGTATCAATATTGCTTTTTAAATGCTCCATATTCACTTTTATCCCTGAATGAACAATTTATTCTCTGCTATGAAAAATTCATGTCAATTACAGACAGCCAGTTGGAGTCATTTACAACTTCCAAGGAAGCGAGCAAAGTGCAATCCTCCATTTGTTTGCACACTACTTTCCTCTATTGTGAAATTGACAGAGTGCAGTTACAGTGTCTGCTCTTAAGAATACAGTGCTGCCTGTATTCAATTTTTACCTTTACTGATTATAATATCAATATCTAAAAACCAACATGATCTGCTCTGCCTAATTCATAGTAAATTTAACAGAGTTATACCTGGTTCAGAAAGTATTCAAACGTTTGGCTTAGTTTGTGGGCCTGTCATAATAAAGTAGATATCAAGCAAACTCCATTAGTAATTTAGCAGGATGCAGACAGTGATATGCGGAGACAATTTTCAATTGATCTTGACTTTTTATTTTTAGAGGCTTTCTAATTATTTAGCTTTTTTTGTCCAGCAGCTCTCCAGTTTGGAATTTTTATCAGCTATTTGATTGCTAGGGTCCAACTTACCTTAGCAACCAGGCAGTGGCTGGAATGAGAGTCTGAAATAGCAGGGGAACTAAACAGAAAGGTAAGCAATAACAGTGCTATCAGATCTGAATACAACTGTAGCCCATGGAAGACCCCCTGCCTTTTAATAGATGAAAGTGAAAGGGTTCCTTCGGGCAATTGCTTTTCAAACTGAATGAGAATGATTTTGCATTTTGTCCTCTTTTCCACAGGGCTCCAAATGCCCAGGTGAAAAACTCACAATGACCTTGAGTGACACCAAGGGGCCGATTCATCAAGAGTCGAATATCGAGGGTTAATTAACCCTCGATATTCGACTAGGAACTAAAATCGTTCGACTTCGAATATCGAAGTCGAACGATTTAGCGCAAATCCTACGATCGAACGATCGAAGGATTATTCGAAGGATTTTAATCCAACGATCGAAGGAATATCCTTCGATCAAAAAAACTCAGGCAAGCCTATGGGGACCTTCCCCATAGGTTAACATTGAGTTCGGTAGCTTTTAGCTGCCGAACTAGGGGGTCGAAGTTTTTCTTAAAGAGACAGTACTTCGACTATCGAATGGTCGAATAGTGGAACGATTTTTAGTTCGAATCGTTCGATTCGTAGTCGAAGGTCGAAGTAGCCCATTCGATGGTCGAAGTAGCCCAAAAAACACTTCGAAATTCGAAGTTTTTTTAATTCGAATCCTTCACTCGAGCTTTGTAAATGTGCCCCTAAATATTAGAAAAGAGGCATAGTGTCCTGTTAATTCCTCCTGTTTATTTGCAATTGTACCACTAGATGGGGCTCAAGCACTAAAATAAATGCCTATCCTGAAATGTTCTTTTACAGGTCCCCTTACTCACCTGAATTATAACCAGGAATTATAATAAGTATTTAAACAAAAAAATATAAATCATAAAAATGTTAGAATAACATGGATAAGAGGTGCAAAATAACCCAAAAATATTCCCCACAGAGTAAGCAAAATACACAATTTTACAAATACTGGGTTTTCACACAAACTGCAAATACACAATGGTATGAAATATAAGAAAATCTTTATATATATTTTTTAATCAATACATTGCACATACAGGTCTCTCATTTATCTATCTATCAAAGAGATATATATATATATATATATATATATATATATATATAGGCACAAAAGAAACCACAAGCAGCGGATACACTTGCCAGCAATGAGAATTAATCCCAAAAAAAAAACAACAGTATTTAAACACAATTAAAAAAAACAAAAAACATTTTTTATTGTATTGTACAGCTGTGCGACCTATTATCCAGGACCTGGGGTTTTCCGGAATAGGGAACTTTCCATAACTTGGATCTCCATACCTTAAGTCCACTAAAAAAATTATTAAAACATGAATTAAAGCCAATAGGATTGTTTTGCCTCCAATAAGGATAATTATATCTTAGTTGGGATCAAGTACAAGGTAGTATTTGGTTATTACAGAGAAAAAGGAAATATGTTTTAAAATCCTGAATTATTTAATTAAAATGGAGTCTATGGGAGATAACCGTTCCATAATTCTCAGCTTTCTGGATAACCGGTTTCTGCATTACAGATCCCATACCTGTTTTGTATTGTGTTTATTTTTTGTATTGTAGCACAGCTTTGTATATTAGTGGCTGTATTAATGGTGCTTTACTGGTATATTATTAATAGCAGCGGTGAGCACCCTTGATGTGCATAATTCCTAGTACAGAACTGACCACATATGCGTTATTTACCAGTGGGAACTGTATTGCAGCAGTGCATGCAAAAAGCTCCACTGGGGCAGGGACTGGTGTGAATGATGAATAATCTGTTAAAAGTTCTATGGAAATGTGTTGGTGCTATATAAACACCAGATAATACAAATAACTAGTTCATTCTCACTACCCTAATTTATATCAATACGGGATGAATGGTCCTATTCACAGCCTGCAATCAGATCCTTCCTGATTTTCATGGCTGAAAGGAAATGCATTTTATTGGAGCTCTTGCCCATTCTTAACACTCCGATGGGCAACTGTGGCCTGTGTTCAACTGTCGGGTGAAAATGATGTTAATATTACAATATGTTTTGTGACTTAACAAAATGCATCCAGTCTGACAGCCTTAAGATAAGGGCAAAAGTGCAGTAACAGGGTAGCTTGTTACATATGGACATTTGGTGCTGTTGTTTTCCAAGGACCAGTCTTAATTTGTTACATCTTTACACAGCAGAACTGTGAAACATATCCAGCCATCCTGGATAAAAACTTCCAATTCAGTCTTTTTTCTTCATTATAAAAATGCATTTCTTCTAAGAATAAAACCATAGGGAGGGAATATACGAACTCCCTGTTAGTATGGTCCATAGAGCTACCGTTGCACTACTGTGGTCTTTTGCCCTCTCTAAAAAAGCCTCCAGACCTGGTTTAATAGGACAACGTAGCAACTGCAATACCGGAGACTGATCACACTATTCCAGTATTTTTGACACTAATTATGCAAAATAATCTGCTCAGAGGAAGAGAGGATTGTGGGGGAACTGCCTTAATAAGATGCTGTGCAAAATTAGATGTGAAGTGCAAATAAAGCAAATGATTGTGATACTGAGAGATGAGCATTGGTAGATGAATATGTAGATGTGGTTTATTTTAATTAGCTACTATGTATGCAGTGGAGAGAACGATGAGAGAGTCAGTTCATTTTGGCCCATGGACCTGAACATACCTCCAGATGTCCTACAAAAAAAAAGCTAAGTGCAATGAGTTATCAGAAAGACATCACTCAGGCAAAATGAAGATAATGATGAAAATGAAAATTCAGTCAATTCTATCTAAAAAAATATATATATATATTCCCACTTAATTTTTCACATCTCTGGCTTCTGCCATAAACTTTCCCAACATCCATGCTCTCTTTGCCACCTCTCTGTCTCATCTCATTTCCCTTTCTACTCCTTCCCAATCTCTGTGGCCCTTCTTCCTGATTTTTATACCCTCTCCACCTTCTTCCCTGATCTCCATACCAACTCTGCTTCCTCTCCACACTATTCCATATCTCTCCTCTCCTGCTGTCTGCACCTTAATCATAATGCCCTCTCTGCACCTTTTCTTGGAATAATAAAATAATCATATCTTCTGGGATAAATTGGGGTCAGCACAAAAATGTGCCAAACACCGAAGGCTAGTATAGCGGGGATATCCCCTGCACGTTTATCTCGTCAAGTGATGTAACGTTTCGGGGGCGTGCCCCTTCCACAGACATGTCTGAGGAAGGGGCACGCCCCCGAAACGTTACATCACTTGACGAAATAAACATGCAGGGGATATCGCCGCTATACTAGCCTTCGGTGTTTGGCAAATTTTTGTGCAGATATTATTGGGAGAGGTGCCGACCCCTCCAGCCAGCACTAGGCAACCATTATCAGGAGAGTACCTAGGGGAAATAGGGAATCTTTTTTGCTGCCTTATAAATTGGGGTCAACCTCCAAGAGTTTGATGTAGGGATGTACAAAATCGACTATTTGTGACAAGCACTTGGATTCCACTTAGAATCCTGTTTAAAAAGGCCAAATCCTGGATAAATCCCGAACTGAATCCTGTATCCCTAGCTGTATGGTTTCCTTTGAATTAACTTAATGGTAAGAAGGAAATACTAGAGGCAAATGTTTAGTACAGGTATGTGATCCATTATCCAGAAATCCGTTATCCAGAAATCCGTTATCCAGAAATCTCCAAATTACAGAAAGCCTGTATCCCATAGATAACATTCTAATCAAATAATCAAAATTTAGAAAAATGATTACCTTTTTTCTCTGTAATAATAAAACATTACCTTGTACTTGATCCAAACTAAGATATAATTATTCCTTATTGGAAGCAAAACTATTGTTTATTTCATGTTTACATTATTATATACAGCAGGATACCAGACTGCTGGGGATGCAATGCAAAGAGGTCCCATCTGATGTATCTTCTGGTTATAATTGTGGCCCTCAAACTGGCAACTACTAGTGTTGTTTTAACACGGTTAAAGGTCACAGAAGAAACAGGTAGTAGGTGAGAGCGAAAAGGCTATAATGTTTGTTAAGTCCAATGTTGTCATGGACTCTATCTTTGACTGTCAGGGTGAGAGTTTGATGTTAGGTCCAGTGCTAATAAACCTAGTTGGTTGTTAAATGAAAACATAATTTTACAGACAGGCACAGCATGAGTGATTGCTGATAACAACACCTTCTTGTAAAGAATGAAATACACAGCGTAAACACAAGAGCAATAATATCTCATGAAAGGGAAACTGAAGGGAAACTGGCCTTGTAATACTCAGATATTTTATTACACAAGTGCACATAGTAAATGTAACTAGTGGAATGTATCCTTGTACTTGTCCCTGACAGAGTGGCAAAAGGAGCTCATAATCTGACTGGGTAAACAGCACCCATATATCTCTTAAAAAACCTCACCCAAACAACTCACACCCTAATGCCTCAGTACAGTACAGTGACAGAATGACTGCAAAGTGAATACTGTCTACAAAGTAATTGTACAAACTCCCAAGTTCTTACACCTTTCCTTGTTTATTCATTTCTCCATTGCCAGTAATCAGTTCTGGCTTGTTTATCATTTCTTGTATGTCTTTTACAGTTTAGTTTGTTTCACTTCTGAATTCTTTTGCCTATTTCATCAAGCAGATGTTGATATTGCTGTCCATGTCAAATGGCTGAGGATAGTGCCAATCACTCCCTTCTAACCTTAAGGAGTGGATGATAAGCAAACCCGCTGGACAAAGATATAACTACATTTATAGTTTATTTTACCCTGAAGCCAAGAATTATGTGCTTACTAAATAATCTTTCCACGTCTTAAAGGAGAATTACATCTTTTTATACAATCTCAGTCCCCTGCAGAGTGTAACCTCCATAACTGCACATCCCCCCCTCATACTTAATAAAAACAAACAACAGTAGGTTGGTTTCTAGTCTAGTCCAGGCTTCAAATGTGCATGCTCTTAGAGTCAGATTGTGCTAGCAGGATACTGGGGGAGTGACCCCACTCCACATGGCACTGTGGATGCTCCCATAACCCCCTTAAAAGCTGTCAACTTTTTAGAAGATGCTGCCGGGGTCTGTGATGTAAGTGGACCTTGCATCAGCAGAAATGACGTCACATGCATGTGCACAACGTCTCCAGAAGCCACCATGTGTACATAGGATTTTTCAAATCGTGGAAAATCATCAGAAATCGGGAAATGTGTAAGAGTGATGGGAGACCGGGGGGGGGGGCATACCATAAAATCTGATAACACACAAAAAAAGAAGGGGGTTGGCTGCTCTGCCCCTCTCTCCTGATCAAAAGCAGCAAGTTAAGGTGGTAAAATATATGCAGAATGGTGGCAGAAAAGGGGGTGCATGTGGAGGGGGCCCCTAAAACTCGCAGCCCCGGCTGGCCCTTGACACCCCCAGTCTGACGCTGTATGCTCCTGGTTAGCAAACCGTTACAAAGTATGAAAGAGGAAGCCAAGCAGCTTGGCATGGCATCTGTCAGCCCCACTGTCTGTTATCATAAGGTACCAAGGGAGAAGGGGCGTAATGGAGTATGTGGGTGGTACAGTGTGGGATGGGAAACCTCTGTAGGGGACCAAGGCTTTCACCTCTAAGGCTAATGTCTAAGTAACTTCACTGTTCGAATAACTCTTGATCTGTGAACATCTGGGAAACCAAGATTAGAAGCAGGAGACTATGTAGGAAGGCAATGCCAGATATTTTGCACATTTAGGGTGGTGGCAGACGGGGACGGGGAGATTAGTTGCCCAGCATCAAATCTTCTTTAATGTGGGTAATCTCCCTGAAATGCCTTCCTGCCGGCAAGAATGCGACTCACCAGCGGGATGCCTCACAAGGAAACTTCAGATGACTTCGGAATTCCGAAACATTACGTATGCCATCCCGACGGCGATTCGCATTCTTTCCGGCAGGAAGGCATTTCAGTGACATTATTCGCCCGCATTAGAGAAGATTTGACGCTGGACGACTAATCTCCCAGTCTGCCACCACCCTTAACCCCAAGGACAAACATTCAAGATATTCAACCAATCTGAAAACAGGACAATCAACTACACATAAGTGTTGCCTGTCCATTTCTTGGCAGGGTTCTTTAACCCCATGCACAATATAGTAGGAGTCATCTGACTGTACAAGAGTTCCAAGAGTCAGATCACTCATGAGAGGTGCTGGCACACAGGTGCGCCAAAGACTTGAATGGTAATAGCCTGACATGTTTCCATGCTAGCAAGTCAAGTCAAAAGGGGGCTGTTTTGGGTACTCTGGTGCCTTGTTTTCAAGTTGTTAAAAATACAGCACTTAAAGCACCTCAGAGTAACCCTGACAGATGGCGAACCATTATAACACCTCTTTGTTGAAAATCACCAAATTCTATGAACATGTTTCCTTTTGTGACTAAACACACACACAAATAGTTTTCATCCATACAAACACACACTCCAACCTGATTTATTCCAATTCTTTTCATAATAGTTTCCCTTTGATCTTTTTGTTTAGCAGTAACTGAAAAGGGCAGTGAGCGCGGTTGTGATGGAGAGGTTGCCAGGTGGCGAGATCTTGGGCAAAGCATAGCTTATCTGTCAATGTACACACAGGACAAAGGTTTACAGCTCCAACACCACCTTATCTTATGCTTGTGCTCATTAAGATAATTGCATTGCTTTATACCCTGTACAAACAACAACTGTGTTAATCTTCTCACTTTGTCACAAGGTGAAAGACATGACTGGCTTGCAGAGCTTTAGAAAAATTATGTCTGCCCTTGAAAATATGTTGAATATTATGCCATGGAAGATTTGTTTTCCTCAGTGCCACAATAACAGATTTCAACTATAATGAGTTTATTTCAATATTAATTTAATTTATTATAAAAATAATTTACAAAAGTCCCATTACATTCACAGATATAGAACTCCATGACAGCTCGTGGTTGGATGCTTACAAGTTGGGCACCTAAATTAATAGCAAAATCTTATCCAATACCACAGGCAAGCCAAATGTAATCAGGCGGTCTGTTTCTGAATACCCCCTTCCTCTGTGAACCAGTCCCATAGTGAAAGACTGTATCTATGGGATGTGGGCCCTACATTAATGTGACTATATCAGCTACAGAGACAGTAACTGGGTCGTTGAGCTGAATGACCAGGATTATCCATGGTTGAAACATTTTGCCAGGTTTCCCCACCAAAAAAAAACACTCACATAGAAAAGTGTCCAAATTACTCTAGCCACCAGGCAGAAATATGAATAATAAACTGGAATATGAATACAACAGGTCCTGAATAGAAAGATATTTAATAAAAAGCAACAATAACAATACAATTTGAATATGTATTAAAAAAATATCAAGATTTTTTTCAAAGGTTCCCTGTGTGTACCTTGATTTCCCGATTTTTATGGATAAAGTAGCACCTGGGTCATATGTTTTAATGCATACAGCACTTATTATATATTTGTGCTACGTATTTGTTTTAAGCTTACATCTGAAAAATGTTGTCTTTTTTGAACAAATATTCAAGGAGTCCAAATAATAGCAGAATGTGGACAGTACAGAGGTTGGGTCAACACAGCTAAAATTAAGAAGCGTATTTAGGCTCACCTGGCAATTAGTCTATAAAACAAGCAGTGAAGAGTGTTGATCGCTGCCTTTAATTAGGAAAACGTAGACAGGATATCAAAACAGATGAGCAGGTAACAATTAAATTGTTTGTGGAGGATACCTGTGAAACTTGTGGCTATATCAGCTACAGAGCTGGTCACTGGGTAGTCGAGCTAATTGTCCAGGATTAGCGATGGGCAAAATGATTTGCCATAAAAAAAACTCCCATAGCAAATTTGAGGGATGAGTTCGGGAATCGAGCATGTTTTTATAATGATTATTCAGAAACATGGCAAAAGATCCATCATTTACTCTGTAAATCTAGCGTTGTGGATATTGCAGCAGAATGGCAAGATTAAAACAAAGACAAGTTGATTTAGAGCGTCGTGCCCCCACCTGTCAAAAAATCTACTGAGGGGGCCTGGCACAAACAGTCCTCTTCCCTTGGCTCCCCTCCCGACTCACTTGGGTCACACCTTTTGGACCAGTTAAAAGATGAGTCAAGGAGCGGGACTATGATGCAGCAGACCCCACGGTCCGGGTCCCCCTGTTGTCTACTGTATAGGTAGTTACGCCTGTGATTTTGATCTCTATGCAATGTTTCTATCTGAGTCAGACTATTGTAGATTAAAGTGGATCGCATGTAAATTCCACATACATAATATACCAGGCATTGGCAGATCCAGCCTGGAGTTTGACTTAAAGGGATACTGTCATGGGAAAAAACTTTTTTTTCAAAATTAATCAGTTAATAGTGCTGCTCCAGCAGAATTCTGCACTGAAATCCATTTCTCAAAAGATTTTTTTTTATTCAATTTTGAAATCTGACATGGGGCTAGACATTTTGTCAATTTCCCAGCTGCCCCAAGTCATGTGACTTGTGCTCTGATAAACTTCAATCACCCTTTACTGCTGTACTGCAAGTTGGAGTGATATCACCCCCCCCTCCCTTTCCCCCCCAGCAGCCAAACAAAAGAACAATGGGAAGGTAACCAGATAGCAGCTCCCTAGCATAAGATAACAACTGCCTGGTAGATCTAAGAACAACACTCAATAGTAAAAACCCATGTCCCACTGAGACACAATCAGTTACATTGAGAAGGAAAAACAGCAGCCTGCCAGAAAGCATTTCTATCCTAAAGTGCAGGCACAAGTCACATGACCAGGGGCAGCTGGGAAATTGACAAAATGTCTAGCCCCATGTCAGATTTCAAAATTGAATATAAAAAAAATCTGTTTGCTCTTTTGAGAAATGGATTCAGTGCAGAATTCTGCTGGAGTAGCACTATTAACTGATGCTTTTTGAAAAAAACATGTTTTCCAATGACAGGATCCCTTTAATGATTGGTAATCAATGAGGTTTCAGGTGAACTGACAAGGTTCACAAATCTTTGGCATCAAATAAAACATTTCTAGTGAAGGGGGAAATCACTAAATGCTGTATGATCATTGCCACTGATAAACAACACATTCTACCATTCAAGTGGGAGAAGCTACAACTCTTCGATGAGGATTTACTCTAACTGTACAACTGGCTGAAGGGAGGAACCAAATATGTCTCAATAATTCAGCCGTTCCAAAATTCCCACAGAATTTAGTTTTTTTTGGGAGTGTCTACCATATGTGAGCAACAGGACACATAAAATATACACCACACAGAGGAGGAAGAAGGGGAAGGGGATACAAAACATAGAAGTCCCAATCTTTATCTACCACAACATTTGTTAACTACAGCATAAGTGAGTCTACTACAAAAAAGTTTGTCATTTGCCCTACTTGTCTGGGAAAGTGAATTATTTAAACTTGCATTGGTTATTCACTCCCCTCTAGTTCACCCGTCGATTAGACTATATAAACAAGAGGTAAAGAGTGTTGAACGCTGCTTTTAATTGGGAAATATAGACAGGATATTCCAAAGGGTGAGGAGGTAGCGATTAAATTGTTTATGGATGATAACAGCGTAGTAATCTGCCCAGGATAAGGGAGGGGGCACCGTGGTGCTAAGCTGTTCTGATTAGGTCAAGGTCTATGAAACTGTTGATCATGCATTTAACACAGGCTTAGGAAGAAATCAAACCATTTGCCGTCCTTTAAAAGGTATTAAATAAAGATAACGTTTTTTTTCCCAAAGGTTTGCGGTGCGCACTTTGATTTCCCAGTTTTTGAGCATGAACTAGCATTAGGTAGCCCCTGGGGCATATATCTTCATGTTTAGGAGTGCTAAAATCAGTTTGAAAAATACACTATCTTTTCCAGAAGAGGATTGCCCGCTAGGGACCCTAGGCAGTTGCCAAGGGCCCGTCTAATTGGAGGGGCCTGCACAGTAAAAAAATGTGTGGTTTGGATGCGAATGCGATGTAATCATAGATCCGATCACATCACCATCATGGTCATGGAGACCAACTTGCAAGATCTGCTGGCTTCCCCTTTCTTTTGGCTGGCGCGTCACACCACCCTAACGCATTTAGAAATGTGTGCTTTGGTTGGGTCATTCTATGCAGCACATCAATGACAAACTCAAATAGCAAGTCTTATGGTCATGTTCATGCTTAGAGCTGTTTATCCAAACTGCTAGGAGATACTGTGTTGGATAGGTAACTTGCCTGTAAAATGGAAAATGGCCTACTTTATATAGAAAAATGGAGATAGATACATTTACATAAAATTGTGTATTTGGGAGTTATCATGTTACATATTATAAGGTCCAAACTGCTATTTTTTTTGCAAGAAATCTCATCATGCATACCACTGGATTGGTGCCTGTATATTACAGGGGTTGTAAAACTAGAAATTACATGTAAGGTCCTCATCAAAGCAAAGATTTTTCTTTGGTGAACGACCGATTTTCGCGAAATCCGACCAATCTGTCAAATTTTCGTGAAGTTGGTGGGAATTGAACGATCGTACGTCTTACGATTTTTCGTCCGACATCTGTCAGAAAAATGATCAGCCAGGTTAAAAAAAATGTATTGGTCCCAGTGCAATCTATCTTTGTTTGCAGGGCCAAGCAGCTACCCTCAGTTTTCCTGGCAATATCGCCTGAAATGTTTTTTTTAGTTGATGGACAAATCGTACATTTAAACGATCGTTTTGAAATAATCGTGGTCTCACGATAATGATAAGATCTTTTAAAGATCTTTACATCTATGGCCAGCTTAAGCAGGTCTGGACTGAGAATGAAATTAGGCCCTGGCATTTTAGGTACACAGAGGCCCAAACAGAGGCCCAAAAAGCACCCCACGAGCCCAATAAATAGTGACTGTCTATGGATATTTACAGCAGCCCCTCTGGCATTTGCCAGAACACACAGATTGCCAGTCCAGGCCTGAGCTTTAGTCTTATAAAAGATATTGTCATTTGAAGCAACTTTTTCCTACAAATTAAAGGGATTATTCACACTTTACTTTTTATGGTTTTAGCCTGTTTACCCTTTTGTTTAGCAGCTGATTAAAAGATCTGTAACAAAGCATACAAGGCTGAATTTACCCTAGCAACAAGGCGGTAGTTGAAACGAAAGCCTGTAATAGGAGTGGGACTAAAAAAAGATAAGTAACAAAAAGTGAAGACAAAAATAAAATTGTAGGCTCACCGAGCAATAGTTTTCTGTCTGTCGGGGCCTGTGACTTCTAGCGACCAGATAGCAGGTTAAATTCCAAGCTGGAAAAAGCAGAAAAGGAAGGCAAATAACTCAAACACTGTAAAAAAAATACAAACTAAAAAGCTGCTAAGAATAAGGATTTAGTCTATAAAATACTAAAATTAAACTTAACAGTAAATGCCCCCTTTAATTAAAAATCTGAAAGATATTCTGTCACGATTTTTGTGATGTAGTTTTTATTCCTAAATGACACTGTTTACACAGCAAATAATTCACTCTACAATATAAAATTTAATTCCTCTTTCTGAAACATTAGGCTGTATCTTTGCTATAAACCAGCGGTTCTGGAAGCATAGATGGCTTTTTGGCTCTTTTTAGCCCTTCTCACCCTAACTAGGTCTGGTTTTCCATTTCGCTACTCTCCAAGTCCTACCAACTCAGAAACCATGTTACGAAGCCAATATGTTGCACTGATGAGATCTAACAAGATATATGTTTGGATATATGGCTCTGAACCATTAGGTTGTATCTGTGCTATAAACCAGCAGTTGTGGGTGACTATGAAGATTTTCATTCATCCAGGTCATGGTATATCTAGTATAGGTAAATCTAAAAACAACTGGACTTGCTAATTACTCAGCAAGTCCAGTTGTTTTTAGATTTACCTATACTAGATATAGCAGTTGTGGATGCATAGTTGGCCAAAGGGACATAAAGGAGTGATTTGCATGTCTCCGCCCATGATGCCTTATGAGAGAATTAAAACTCTCGTTTTTGGTATTTAGGCAGTGCTGTGTGTATGGCATGAGACAAGTAAATGCCTTCTGATTTCAGAAGGCTTTACTTTGCATGTTATTCCTGAACCAGCAAGTGTTTTTCTTTTATTTGTTATATTGGTGTGTAGGCAGCCGTCTCAGGTCATTCCCATTGTTCTGATGATGGGTTGCTGGGGGGGGGGAGAAGGGAGGGGGTGATATCACTCCAACTTGTAGTACAGCAGTAAAGAGTGACTGTAGTTTATCAGAGTACAAGTCACATGACTGGGGGCAGCTGGGAAACTGACAATATGTCTAGCCCCATGTCAGATTTCAAAATTAAATATAAAAAAATCTGTTTGCTCTTTTGAGAAACTTTAAGTTTGGAATGAAGGTAAACTGGAAAGCTGCCCAGAATTTGATTTCCTTCATTAGGAAACCTTGTATTTTATAGATTACATGATGTAAAATTATAGCTAGTGCTTTGTGGGCTTATTGGGCTTTAAAAAATAACCACGTCCAATAATGATATGTGTCTACATCGGATTATAATATGTTTTTCGTACGGCTCAGTGAGCCCCAAACACCACTAAGTATAATTTAAAGGGAATGCAAAGCCAAAATTAAAACCGTACAGCCCATATAAACTACAACCTGCTTTGGCAATCACAGGGTTAAGGACTACTGCAGTTCCACGTGTTCACAGTATAGCTGGGGCAAAAAGAAAGGAGATTTTCCATCAGCCAATAGCATGTGAGTAGCATGTTCCTATAATGCATTGCTTTGTTTAAATAACATCAATATGCAACAGGAGGACGTAGAGGCTCAGAGCAGTGCCTGGCTGTGGATCCTAGTTAAGATCCTGTTTCCAGTGAACGTCAAGCTTCCATGTCACAGAAACCATCAGTCACAAGACTTAAGTCTCAGGGACATCATTTATATTCATGCTCTGAGCTGTCCCTGCCCGCATCATCACAGCGTGCCTTATTCTTCATGCAAGCACTGATATATAGCTGCATATGAACATCAGCCTGGATTAACCACTTGTTAGCCATTCGTATGTTTGATTCTCTGCACTGGGGGGTTATAAGCAGCAGCGTAACTACCTATCAGGAACAAGTCCAGACTGGAAATATGTATATTCTGGTAAATGCCAGAGGGGCTGCTGTAAGATGTCATAGACAGTCACTATTTATTAGACTTGTGGGGGCTGTTTGGGCCTCTCTGTACTCGAAATGCCAGGGCCTGTTTTGAATCTGAATGGCAACCAGGGGCCCCGAAAGGATCTACACCCTGACAGCACCCACTAACCATGCTGTCAAATCAATTCTCTGACAGGTGCAGGAAGGAAGGTGTCAGGGTAACATGACATAGAGGGTGGGAGGGTCCAGATTTTTTTTTTTTGCAGGGGGGCCCACAGAGTGAAGTTACAAGGGCTTATAAGGGCTTCTATTATACTGGCACTGAATGATTATAATACATATGCTAATAAACAGGACTCCCTGTGAGGAAGGTACTACATCCCAGGGTGCCCAGCTTCTTTATAACTCCTAGTATTCCCAGGTGGACAGCACACTGGGCTGCAGGAAGATATAGTATTAAAAGGCTGGTTCACCTTTAAGTTAACTTTCAGTATGTTATAGAATGCCCAATTCTAATCAACTTTTAAAATTGGTCTTAATTATTTATAGTTTTTTTTAATTATTTGCCTCCTTTTGACCCTTTCTAGCTTTCAAAAGGAGGTCACTGACCCCTTCTAAAAAACAAGTTCTCTGTAAGGCTACAAATATATTGTTATCGCTACTTTTTATTGCTCATCTTTCTATTCAGACCTTCTCCTATTCACATTCCAGTCTCTTATTCAAATCAGTGAGTGGTTGCTAGGGTCATTTGGACCCTAGCAACCAGATTGCTGAAACTGGAGACCTGCTGAAAAAAAAAGCTAAATAACTCAAAAAACACAAATAATAAAAAATGAAAACCAGTTGCAAATTGTCTCAGAACATCACTCTCTTCGTCAAACTAAAAGTTAACTGAAAGGTGAACAACCCCTTTAATATCACACATTGTAACTGTTAATCCAAATGCATCTATATACAGAAATAGAGTAAATAACACTCACAGGTACGCCGTCCTTAAACCCACTAGGAACTAGACACAACCATTCCCGCCCCACCCCCTGTGCCCATGTTGCCAGACCGGAAACCAGGAAGCAGGAAGTGATGGACAAACCACACTGGAACGCAAATAAACGCTTCTCGTAAATCAAAGCGCCAGCTAGCGTTTAAATGACAAACTTCACTTCGGTGGAGATACAGGAAAAAAAAACCGTTATTATGATAAACGGAAGAATTCAACTACAAAGTATAACACGTTTCCTTTGTGTGTTTTCTGTTTTGTTACTCCACAGGCTACTTAATGCGTAAACCTTCTGCGTTTCATATTTCGCTAATCTGTAAATTTCCCCTATAAACACTAGGCGGCGTTTGGTCCCAATTAGTTTGCGTGCCAGCGTGATTTTCTTTGAATTTCCGGCTTCTTGGTTTCCGGTCTGGGAGAGTGCACTGGTGCATCACTTAGGTGAGTGCTCATTTTCTATACATTATATGAATATGTTTGTGCTGATGTGAGCACTGCCGCTGATGGAACACTGCCTGGGACGCTAAAATATATGGGCAGTGGGGAGGGTTTTCGTATTGTTTTTATGCCGAGCGGATATCAGGGCAGCCAGATGACAAAGTGCAGCCAGTCCTGATTGGAGTACAAAATTACTGCAAGGTTCAATGTTTGCCCGGGTGTAGTAATCTATAGCAACCAATCATATGTTTGCTTTTAAACAGGTGACCAGTTAATGCTGCCTGCTGATTGGTTGCTATAGGTGACTAGACCTGTTGCAGGGTACAGCTCTTACCGTGCAGCCTTGCTCACTGTATTTCAAGGGGAACTGTCGCAAAAATGTAATATAAGCTTCATCATACCGAATACCGAAATAAGAAACTTTATAAATACAATCAATTAAAAATTCGGTGCCGTTTCTGAAATAATCAAGTTTATCTTCACTATTCCTTTAACCTGTTTCTCTTCATTCTGTCTTCATGCAGCAGTTGGGTGTCAGATGAATGATCCAATATATCTTATAGGGGGCTCCTTTTGCTTAGAAGAAACAGATGCTGAGAGAGGAATAGTGAATATAAACTTGATTATTTCAGAAACAAAGAATATTTAATTGATTGCATTTAGAAAGTTTCTTACTTTAGTATGAGGAAGCTTATATTCAATTTTCATTTTTGCGCTAGTTCCCCTTTAAAAAAAAACTCACATGGGTCTAACTACAGAAGAAGCAGATCCTGCAGATGCAGGGGGCCCCAGGAGGTATTTGGGTCCCATGAGGCCATAGTTAGGGTTGCCACCCGACCTAGCCGGTAAAACGCCTGGGCAGATGATTTAACCAGTATGTGCTACATTTAAAGGCATTCAATCGGTATAAGCTTACCGCTGTAAACGTGGGGCCCGGGTGCACACGCCCCAGACCTTCAGCAAGGGGAGTCAAACACCAGAGAAATTCAAAAGAGGCTGGCACAAGCCTGGCCCCACGAAGTAGTGAAGCCATACCTCCCAACATTTTGGAAATCAAAAGAGGGACAAAAAGTTGTGCTGCGCAAATTTTTGTGTCCGCGCAAATTTTTGTGGCCACGCCCATTTTTGTGGCCACACCCCCTAATTACCATGTTCATTTTACAAATTGTAAATAAGTAACACACACATACAAACACACATACAGACAGATACACACACACACAGTGAAACGCATACATACAGTGACACACACATACCAGTGGGGATGTGCTGCTCTCACACACACATGTAACACTGCTCTCACACACACACAGTCCATCTCCGCTGTAGCACCGCCCACTGATGTCACAGGCCGGGATGCAACTTACCCCTGTCCCACGGCAAATCTGTCGGACGTACCTTCCCAGGCGTTAGGCGATACGGTTGCGAGAGGCCGGTGATAGGCCCACACTCCCCGGCCTGGCTTACTCAGTCCCCGGATGTGACGCTCCCGAGTGTCTTACTGGGAATGACCAACCCTCGCCATGAAGGGCCTGAGTCCATCTGTGCAACCGAACCCACTGTCACCCACAACAGCCAATCAGCATCCGGCTTTGAGCGCTAGGGAGTCACCGATAGGCGGAATTGAGAGGTTCGGCACTGTGAGCGAAGTCACAGCAACTTCCCTATGGCAGTTACACCCCGCCCCCCGGCGGACACAATATCCGGTAATTGCGCTTCTCTCTGGCCCTTCCGCCGCCGGTTACAGTTGCCACAAGCTTTCACACCCTCAGATAGCGTGTGCGCCGCCATGTTTGTTATCGTATATAACAAAGGCCATCGTGCCATCGCCGCCTCCCCTCCGCCGCTGCTGGCGGGATGCGGGACAAATGAGTCCACTATCCGGGACAGCGGGACAGACACCCAAAAACGGTACTGTCCCGCGGAAAACGGGACGGTTGGGGGGTATGGTGAAGCCGGCAACAGGTTGTAAAAGAGTTAAAAAAACCTTATATTTATTTTCCATAATTAAGAAACAGGCCTAGTATGTGCTACATTTAAAGGCATTCTGTATAAGCTTACCGCTGTAAAAGTGTCAGGCCTGTTTCTTAATCATGGAAAATAAATGTAAGCTCTTTAAACTCTTTTACAATCTGTCTCCGGCTTCACTACTTCCTGGGTCCAGGCTTGTGCCAGCCTCTTTTGAAGTTCTCCGGTAAAACGCCTGCCAAGGCCAGGGCTGGTATTACAAATTTAGCGGCAATGTTGTTGCCGGTAAATTTGTTATACCCTTAACAAAACTCTTGGCCCGCCCCCAATCCACTGGAAACGTAACTTTTTTCCATCTTTCTGGTCATCGCTGTGATGTGACTCTGCCCCCTTTGAATCATGGGCCGGCCCTTTTTCATCATGGCCTGCCCCTTTTGTTCCTGCCCCCACCACCTGCCAGAACAAATTTTATGAAAGGGTGGCAACCCTAGCCATAATTCATATACAATTTCAATAACAATTCGGAAAACTAGTCAACCACTAAACAATTTGGGGGCCTGAAAAATAATTTGTTGTGGGGCCCAGTAATATCTAGTCACGCCGCTGGCCACTCTGCTCTGTGTGGGAAGTGAATGGCCAGCAGTGCTTTGACTTTGCAACAAATCCATTTACACAAGGTTCTGATAGTTCTGCTGCCTGGCTTGCTTACCTGGACCATGGAACATGCAACACCACATCCGAACCCAGGGGATATGATAATATAAGCCTGTGTGAGTAGTTCTAGCGTGCCTTCATTCTAAACATGCCCCATGGAGCACATCAGATTCAATTGTTGTTACTTATTGGATTCTTCCAGTAGGTGTCAGTGTTTCCTTCATGATTTTTTTTTATAATAAAGTTAAAGTTGTTAACTTTTAGTATGATGTAGAGCGTGATATTCTTAAACAATATGCAGTTGGTTTTCATTTTCGTTTTGTGGTTTTTGAGCTATTTAGCTTTTTATTCAGCAGATCTCCAGTATGTAGTTTCAGCAAACTGGTTGCTAGGGTCCAAATTACCCTTGCAACCACATACTGATTTAAGTAAGAGACTGGAATATGACTGGCAGAGGGCCGGAATAGAAATATGAATAATAAAAAGTAGCCAAATTAATATAAGTGGTTGGCAGGGTAGGTGTTATGATTCCCATATCCCTTAGGGCTCTTACAGACGAGCGTTTGAAGCTGCGCTCCCCTGTGTTCCGTTTTTATGCGTTCAGCCGCAGGGGAGCGCAGGAGTAGATGCATTCAGTTTTTTTCAATGGGGCTGTACTCACACAGGCGCATGTAGGCGCCGAACGCAGGAAAAATCTCAACCTGCGTTCCGCGCCTACATGCGTCTGTGTGAGTATAGCCCCATTGAAAGGGGAGCGCAGCTTCAAACGCTCGTCTGTAAGAGCCCTTATTAAATCAGTGAGGAGGCTACAATGATCATTTTCCTCATTCAGAATGCTGTAGATAACAGTGAGACTTCTTGTAAAGATGTGATAACCTTCTGAGGGTGACTGCATAGCACTGACTATCTGTGTCACCTGCGCATGAGCCAAACATGGACCTCTGATTTACTATTTTTTTTTGCTGATATGGAGTGCCCCATGTTGGACTTTTGATCTAATGAAGAAGACAGGGAACATGTGAAAGTGGAAAAGGGGAGAGAGTGAAGGAGGAAAGTGGCTGTGTGTGTATTAGATACAGTCACCCAGTAGATCTGTTATATTTTTAATTTTAATGAATAATCCCATGATGCCATGCTCTACTTTATATCTATTTATTGGACTACTTTGTGTTTCTCTGTGTCCATGTGTTAAATGTTCCTTAGAAACACCTATTTTGAGGGAAACACCTAGCAGCTGACTTCCTTATCTTGTAAAATCAATGTAAATAGCAAAGCCTTGTGTTAAACACACCTTCTCTTCTAGTTGTAAGCACTTGCAGACGAGGCCCTGCTTATCATTGGCATCTATAAAAAAAAACCTCATATCCCTCTGAAAATATAAACAAACTGTCACATTAACTCCTACAGTTACTGTGGCAACAGTGACACAATTAGTTATTTTTAATTGACATTTTTGTATCAATATTTATTGGGAAAGGAGATGATTACATCTCCCCCTGATGCTCCTGTTACAGGGTGGAAGAATTAAAAAGTATTCATACTTCGTGAGAAGAAGTTGATTTAAAAGGGAACTCCACCAAAACTATTTCTTGCACAATGAAAGAAAATGTAATTCCAAATAACTTTCCAATATACGTTCATTACACACTTTCAATGGTTATAACTTTATTTATAAATTTAATTGAAGGCAGTATTTGTTTATCCCTTTCCATTCTCTGGTTATGACTCTTTAATCAATGTAACAGAGGTCAGGTCTTCTCCAGGTCTGTTAATTATATGATCTCTGGTGTACAATGGCTGGTTCTAAACCGTTTTAAACCATTTTAATCCGTTCATCTGTTTAATCCATTTTCTTATTTTAATCCATTTGCCAGTCCTACTTCTCAGGAGCCATGTGCAGTATGTTGCGCTGATCACATCTATTAATTGGGATGGAAGCTGTACAAATTTGGATTTTTGGCTCTGAGTTTATGTTCTGATAAACCAGTGGATCTGAATGCATACTTGGCTCACAGACAGCAAATATACATATTTCTGCCCATAATTCAGTGAGGTTTTAAATATTTGATTTTTAAGGCTATGTTAACATCAGGTATGTGAATACCTTCAGTTCTGGGCTTTTTGTCTCCTTTTACCCTAACTTAAGCCAAGCCTCTTTGTATCTCTGAACGACCTTTAAAGTGTACAGTTGGTTACTTTGTAGTTTACAATAGACTGTAACAGAGTAATAGAACTAAGCAGAAAAGCAGTAGAAGACACTTTCTGAGTCAGTAACTTAAAGGGACAGTATGCATCTTCTTTAACATCCTGAACATAACGTTCTGAACATATTATTTGCCAAATCACAAACAATCTACATTTTTGCCAAATAGGAGAACTGCAGTTACTCCATGTTTGGTCCTTGTGAGGTAGATAATTCGATTACTGGTTTACAGCCTCCCTCCCCTTTATTATGGCTGTTCTGTTAGCAGGAGTCCATAATGCAGGAAGATTGTCTGTGCACTGGGAATCTAATTATTGCCCTCTCAAGGACCAAACATGGAGTAGCTTTAATTTCCCTGTTTGCCATTTTTAGATCAAGAAATAACTTTTCATGGTTAAAACATATGGCAAAATGTATCTCTACCACAAGTCCTATTCATTGCACTCATGTTGAATAAGGGGATATACTGCCATTTAAGCTGACAGAACAGAACAGCAGGTGGTACCCTGTTAAAAGTTGATGATATTAGCACTGTAAACTGCTAATAACGGATAACTGATCTTTCTGAATTTGGATCTTAATTCATTAAGTCTACTAGAAAATCATCTAACCCAATAAGCTTGTTTTGCTACCAGTAAGGATTAATTATATCTTAGTGGGGATCAAGTACAAGGTACTGTTTTATTATTAGGGCTCTTACTCACTGGCGTTCTGACCTGCGCTCCCCTGCGTTCCGTTTTTTGGCGTTCAGCCGCAGGGGAGCGCAGGAATAGACGCATGTCATTATTTCAAATGGGGCTGTACTCACTCAGGCGCGTGTAGGCGCCGAACGCAGGTTGAGACGCAACATGCTGCATTTTTCCTGCGTTCGGCGCCTACACGCGCCTGAGTGAGTACAGCCCCATTTGAAATAATGACATGCGTCTATTCCTGCGCTCCCCTGCGGCTGAACGCCAAAAAACGGAACGCAGGGGAGCGCAGGTCAGAACGCCAGTGAGTAAGAGCCCTTACAGAGAAAAAGGTAATCTTTTTTTTTTTTTTTAAGATTTTTGATTATTTGGATAAAATGTAGTCTATGTAAATCGGAGCTTTCTGGATAGCAGGTTTCCGGATAACCTATCATGAAAATGAAAAGAATTTAAAAAATGAAAATTGAAAAAAGTGTTCAGAAGGGTATTTTAAACAATTCTGCATTTAGTTGGTTGCATGGATATATGTACCCTTTAAAAATATATTTTTGTTATATTCCTGGGTGACGTTGGGTGTGTTTTTTTTTTTTGTTCTTTTTTACTGCCACAAATAAAATGTTATAAATCACGAACCTGGATTATTCACCTCTCAGTAGTTGAAAAAAAATTTAATGATTTTTGTTGAACTTGAGAATCCAAATAATTGTTTTCATTCAGTGAAGAAATGCTATCATTTCCCAGCAAACTTTCTGTACTGGTTGAAACATCCAACAAAAAAACGAGTACATTGAGTTTCAGCATATTGTAGTGTGTGGATTAAAATATGAAAGGATTATACAGCAGATGAAATATAACCCAACCGTTTTTAAAGACAATAATGATAAAAAGCAGAACCAGACAGAAACTTTATCCAGTGATCGGCCACTCTTTCTCTGCACTCACTCAGCTGCATAGTAGGAACATTCTGATGCCAGTTTTTTTTTTTTCCTGTGTGGAATTTCAATGCTTATTGAGGTTTGGTTCTTGTGCTGAAGACTAATGCATGCCCAAAACCTGATTCTCATACATCATGTAAAGTAAAAATAGACTTGAAGGGGACATATACCCAACCACACTAAGTAATGTAAACTTGTTCTGAGTGTTCTTCCGAGCCCTTGTGCAATTTAAATTAGTAATTGCTTTTTCTTTTTCATGATATTAGCAGTTTGATACTTCTTCCCTTTTGTTGCACGCTGGCAGCCACCGGACAGAAAGGTAAAAGCTTAAAGGGCAACTATTGAGATGATTCATCCCATGGAAAAAAATCTGTACTGTTTCTGAAATGATTAAGTTGTTCTCACTACTCCCCTTCTCAGCAACCTGTCTTCCTTCATGCAGCTTTGTGTTGCAGTTGTTTTAACAGTAGGCTTTAATACATTCTATATGCAAAGGAAACATATACACAATCAAAATTTGACTTTGACTCCTGCGTTTACTGAGAGGGGATAGTATTTTTTAATTCATTATACATTAGAACCAGGCAGGCCAGGACTGGCAATCTGTGGGTTCTGGCAAATGCCAGAGGGGCTGCTATAAGGTCCCATAGAAAGTCAGTATTTAGTGGGCTGGTGGGGGCTGTTTGGGCCTCTGTGTACCTGAAATGCCAGGGCCTATTTTAATTCTCAGTCCGGACCTGGAACCAGGGCCGGACTGGGGGGCCGGGGCCCACTGGGGTTGTTGTCCGGAGCCCCCGCCCCCTGCTGCGCCGACGACCTTGTGCGCAGGCATGCACTACGTGTTTCAGTGGTCGCGGCAGGAAGGAACATGTAAATCGTGGATCTAGGCCGTTTTTTTCCCGGGCCCTCATCCGATCCTGAGCAGAACCCCCATTTTACATTTTTCATGGCACCTTAAGAAAATGGTGTAAAATCCAGGAAAATGTAAAATCAGGGAAATGTGTTATGCATAATATATAGTTGAGACCACAAAACAACAATGTGAAATGAGGGAAAACTTAAAATCAGGGGATGTAAAATTGAGGTTTCACCGTATTTAGAAAGTTCCTTATTTCCTAGCAGTGAAGCTTATCTTAAATTCAAGTTTCAAGATAGTTCTCCTTTAAGTTATTTCTGCAGGAAGCATATGCTGTTGCTTCTCTGTTCAGCTCTACCCCTTATTTTTTACTGAGTGAAAGAACTGAGAAGAGAAGCGTCAGGAGATGCTTCCTGCATCAGTAACTTAGGCTTCTCCCATTCATGAACACATGATATTAGCAGTGTTAAACCTGATTCATCAGGTTTACAGGTCACAATCTGGTCTGCCCAATGAACAGATTTAATAGATTGTAGCCATGATTTTTTTTTTTTAATTTAAAATAATCTTGAGCTTGCTCAGCATTATTTACAAAAACATAAATGATGCTGGTGTAAAGCCATCCACAGAGACATGAGGAAAGGAAGTTTTACCAACAGTGTAGAATAAGCATCTTGTAAAAGTAATCAAGTTCTGAAATTCCTTATCTAGAGGTGATAATAAGTTATTATGTGTACCTTTTTCTAACTACTTCTACCATCACAGCTATTTCTATTCCTGATGAGCAGAGGTTTCTGAGCTTGGAACTTCATAAAGACATAAGGAATTCATTGAAAATGTGAGCAGTGTGAGTTACGGGGGAGCATGCCTGCGCCTGCTCAGCCGCCATGGAAACAGTAGAGTTCCCGTTCTTAGGAGGCATGGAACCTTTTATGTTGGGGCAGATTAGCTATTTATATAAAATAAACATTATCAACAAAAGGCACAGCACTGTCTGACCGCTTTATAACCTCAAAGACATTTTTCTCAGCTCCACCCTGCCGTGCTTCCCAGGTGCAACAATTTATCATGTTACTACTTAGTGTGTGGGGCTCCCTCTGTGTGGCACAGCGTAAGGGCCCACCCTCTGACTCCTTGCCCTTGCACAAGTGTGAGGCTAGGGCATACCTGCGTGTTGCCTCTTTTCTGCTTTCACATTTGGCTTTTTTGGTATCAAAAATACATTTATTCAGGTAGAACAAGGGCCTCGAGTGTTCAACAAAGGCTGCACATTTTCAAATGTTCTGTATAACAAGGTTATTGGCCACTGTACTGTGATCTTAAACAAGAACTAAAGCTTAATTAAAGGGCACCTGTTGGGCAAAAATATTATGCCCAACCAAAGGTACGGGCACCCGAAGATTTTGAATCAAAGGCATGCACAGAAGTTACATACAGAGCAGTGAGAAGACACGGGTACGGATCCTAGGATGGCAAAATCTTGCGGGTTGGGTTAAAGTTTTGCAGGTTAGGATCAGGTGTGGGTTCAGTTTTTACTGACCATCACATCACTAGGGGGCAGATTTATTAAGGGGAATTAGAATTTTCAAGAATCAAAACTCTCAAACTCGAATTGCGAATTATCCAAACGCCATTCGAATTTTAATTCAAATTTGAACTTCGAGATTGACCAAAACTATACCCTGGGAATAATTTGAATTCGACTGTTCGCCACCTTAAACCTGCCGAGTTTATGTATAAGTCAATGGGAGAGGTCCAGTGACCAATTTAAAGACATTATTAGCTTTCCTGACATTCAAGTTTTTTTCGGAGAGTTTTAGATATTCGATTTTTTTTCTAAAATACCCTCCCAATCGAATTTCAAGTATATTCACGTGAACTCACATGAATTCGAAATTCGAACTTTGATAAATGGGCTTCTTGATGTTGCTACTAGAAATTTGACCACATTCACCAGGTCATTGGTGAATCTGTATGTGACAGTAGCCCCTCTCATACATGGGCCCCGGGGGGCAGAATTTCCACCTTTTGCTGTGTTGAATGGGTGGGCTCCTGGCAGCAGGTGGGCAGATGATGTTGTGGAGCAGGACAGGTCTATGATTGATTGCCATGCCATTAGCTTCAAAGTTCTGATTTACGTGGAAATACATGCAGGCAGTTTTCACCCGGACAGCCTGATTTTCAAAAGGAACAACAGGACAGGTGGCATCCAGGGAGCCATATCACTGGCAATTCAGCCATCCCCATGTGTAAGAAATATTGTGCCTTAGAGTATGTGCTTGGTATTAACGGCTAGAATTTACTAACAGAACTAAATGGTTTGCTTACATCGTGAGCGAAGATAAATTTCCTTCTTTCTGAAAAGGTGCGGAAACTTTACTCCACGTTTCCCGTATGGTAACACTGAAGTTATTTTGCATCAGGGAAAATTTAAAGGCAGACACATAAAATGAAATGAATTAATGATCTGCGATCGCCGGTTTCCTTTTGCTGCATGAAGGGTCGCATGAGGACAGGAGGGCTATTAAAGGTACGTTGCATAATGTGGGTTGATGTACAGATTTCACGGTATATTCACAGAATGTTTTAGTGACACCTTTGGAGATTAGTTTATAGAAACAAAACAATAAAAGCATGTAAAGGTCAATAAGAGGTAAATCGGTTTAAAAATAGGCTTAAAATCATGCAGATTACACCAGTTGCTAAAGGGTATATAATGACCTTTTAGACATAAACACATTGGTGAGCTAATGAGAAGAGAGAAAATGATGCCAGATATAAATCTGCTCTGCCCCAGGGCCATCAGAATATGTGGGCTCTAGATAAATGCCCCTTTTGCCCATTTATTAAGGCCACTTTGGCTCCAGCCAGTTGTGTATCAAAGTTTATAAAGTAAAGCCAAAACAATTGCTCCATACTAATACGTTTAGCCACGGCTGACCTTAAATTTTGACCTCAAATTTTTCATCATCAATCATTCAGTCATTTCATAGATTCTTTGTCCTGACACAAGCTGGACAATATATACACACATGGTTAGCTTGTGCAAATCAGACCTGTACACACACACACACACACACACACACACAAACACACCTACCTTAGCTAAAATTCTCACAACAGTAGGTGGTATACTTTGGAAACAGAATCTCTACAAGGTGCGGGATGTCATCACATCAGACTTGGCACTGGCCGTCCTCTGACACTACAATAACAAGCTGTTTGTTCCCTGGGGAAACTGTACTATGAGCTAACATTGTTTTCATAGGCTGTGCCCTTTCAGATTAAGGGGAATTAGTGAGGTTGGCCCAGAGCCACCGATTTCAGGATATCTGGTTAAAACTGTTCTAGTGACAGGGCCATCCGAACACCTCCCATTCATCAGTGTAAAGGAGAGGCCAAATATATAAATATATTTATAAATTAGCCATATGTCCAAAAAGAACTTTAACAAGTTTTATTAATAATGCAGAAAGGGGGGCCATTAACAGGTTGAAATTTGATCAGGAGGATTTTTTTTTGTCTAATACAAATCTGCCATATTTACCTTTTGATTAGTGGTGGAACTAGAAGATACTGTGCCCACAGCAAAGTCTTTTTAGGATTCCCCAACCTCCTGACTTGGCATAGATGATCTTATGGCCCACATCTGTTTAAATGATGCAGCAGCCATTTTTCTATTGTATTTCCACATGAGGGTTTGGGATTATTCAGTAAGGACGTACCAAATACACAATTTTGGAATGCGCCAAATACCGAATTTTCCACAAATAATTTAGCCAAATAACATTTGTATATTAAAATTTTACAAATTTGTTAGAAAATAATAAAATTCATGAAAGAACACATTTTTTGCCGCAAAATCGTTTCCCCTTCGCTTTCTATATAGGTGGTTTTGATTTTTTTTCATCTGTGAAAAAGTTTTTGCCAGATTTAGTTGTGAGGAGCATTCAATTCACATAAATGTATGGGGCTAATATAAATATTTATTAATAAGTTCTCATTTCTATCATGTTGTTTTTTTTTCTAACCCCCCAATTTGTAAAACCTAAAATGTTTCAATATATTGCAGTTTTCAATAGAAAAAAACACAATGAATTTAAAAAAAAAAACTAAAAGCAGAACAAAAAAAAATTAATAAATCAATCCTTAATGATTCAATTTTCCAGTCAACTTCTCACCCATTTTTTTTAAGAACCTAGTAGCATTGTTAAAAACAAATAGAGCAGCTTTTATCATTTAAAGATGTTGCTGTGTCTATGGATAAAAAATGGCTTAAAAAGAACAGCATCTGCACTGAGCAGTAAATAAATAGGACTTTTTTTTACTGTAATTCTTTTTAATTAAAAAAATATATATATATTTTTTAAAATATTTCTTGCACCAAATAAGGAAATATCTGACACTGACATAAAGTCACATTCTACCTGTTCACAAATCACAAAACAAATCAACAGTCCACTGAGTATGTTTAAACAAACCTTTCCCCCAGTAGTAGATTCCATACTTATATATGAAAAATTGTTTTACTTAGAATATAACTTTTTATTGGAAAAAGGTAAAAAGGTTAACTGGGAGACAGAACATTTATATACAGTTTGTTTTGCTTTGAATATATAACTGATTAATTAAGGGTCATAGAAACAGGCTCCTTAATTTTGAATACCACCAATCAGGGCAGTGGTGGTAAACTTGTTTTTGGTTACAACATCTTTACATGTATGGAAGACTAATATAAGGATGCAGCAGATACATACTTTTTAGATTTGGCCAATTTCTTCCAGAAATAATTCAGCAGAATACTGAACCAAATCAGAACCCTAATTTGCATATTCAGATTTGTGGAAAAACAATAAATATGATGACGGCTTATGCCAAAGAGCAGCAGTTTGATTCCTATTTTTTCTGGTCAACAGGGGGAGCTGTGGTCGCTTTAGATTTGAATGGGTGATGTATGCTTTTACATAGTAACATAGTAAGTTAGGTTGAAAAAATACATGTCTATCAAGTTCAACCTTTTATGTCTAAATAAAACCTTCCTAGCTGCTAGTTGTTCCAGAGGAAGGCAAAGTAAGGAAGGAAGGACTGACCATTGGACCAGTCCCTGGATAAACTTTGTACTAAGAGCTATTTTCAATAACTGTATTTTCTCACGTGTTAAAAATCCATCCAATCCCTTCTTAAAGCTTAAATCTAATGTATCTGCCAGTATGACTGATTCAGAAAGAGAGAATTCCACAACTTCACAGTTCTCACTGTAAAGAACCCTTTCCAGATGATTTAGAAGATGATTTAGATGGAAGCTTCTTTCTTCTAATCGAAAGTGTCTTCTGGAAGTACTAGTAAATAAAGCATTAGAGAGTTTATTATATGATCCCCTTTTATAATTATATGTAGTCTTCATATATGAGACCTTCCATACAATTTACCAGCTTAGTTTCCCTACTCTGGACCCTCTCCAATTCAATAATGTCCCATTTGAGCACTGGAGACGAAACCTGTATTGCCTATTCTACATGGGGCTTTAGCAGCTCTCTGTAAAATAGAAGCATAAGCCCCATCTCCTATCAATCTATGATCCGTTTAATACAACTCTGAACCTTGTTTGCCCTCTATAAGCTGCTGACTGGCATTGTTTGCTACAGCCAAGTTTATTATCTAGAGGGACTTCAAGGTCCTTTTCCATAATGAATTTGCCAAGTGCAGTGCAATTAAGAGTATAAATGGCTTATATTTTACATTTATCAATATTGAATGTCATCTGCCACTAAGATGCCCAAATTGCCCAGTTTGTCAAGATCCTGCTGCAAGGATGCCACATGCTAGATATAATTAATTGGGCTGCACAGTTTTGTGTCATCTGCAAACACTGATTAGTAGAATAAAGTGGGCCCAATACAGAGCCCTGAGGGACCCCACTGGAAACCTTACGCCAAGTAGAGAATGTACTATTATCAACCACCCTCTGTACCCATTCCTGTTGCCAGTTACCTACCCATGTACAAACATTACTAAGATCAACAGACCCTTTTTTACCAAGCAGTCATTTGTGGGGCACTGTATCAAAACAGTTTTGTTTTACTTGAATTAGAAGCACATTTACATATAAATTCATAATCACCATATAATGGAATCCTGTTTGCAGTGCCATATAATCTACTTGAATAGTTGTACCCAGCCCCTATATGTATTAATCAAACCCTGAAGAAACAAGATTAGGAGCCATTTCCTCATTACCTGCTTCTAGCCGCCGTCTTGGTCAAATTCTTGCACAGACGTAAGATGACTTGGATGATGGAACCAGTTGACATTTGTTTTGTAAATTAGCCAGCCGTTCCTGAATCAATAATTCTAAGGAATGCATCATTAGAAAGCTTTCAATTCATAACTACATTAATTATTATTTGACAATAACTCATCTCCTGTATCTTGCCAAATGTCCCTGATCATTGTCAGCAGCTGTCCTGGGATCATTGTTATACACTTAGTAATCCTTCCTCCTACTCAAGCATTCATCAAGGTAGCTAGCTCTATAGACAGATGTGTTGATTCAAGACCGGAGAGTATTAATTGTCTCATTCATTAGCCTATCTTGTTTTCTTTTTCCTTAGGAAGCAAATCTGTCATTAATTTCATTTTTTTGCTCAATCTTTCGGCCCCCCTCTGCTCCCCTCCCACAGTTTAATGTCTGAATCCAAATTCATAAAGGGACTGCGATCTGGTCATGTTGAGCTATGGGATTCATAGAGATTTCTGCTCAAGCCCCTTTAATCAGTATTACACTGTCATTAATATTCATAAAGCCAGCAGGAACTCGCATGGACCACAGATCACTCCTTGTACCTCCTCCCTATAACTGGGTGGCATTATTAAAAGCATCTTAAAAAATTAATGGAATTTAGGAAGTTATAAATTACAGTATGAGCAATGCAGGATCTGGTAATTTAACAGAATTTACATGCGTCGACACATCACTTTTTCAGCATGAATAATAATCAGCTTGCAGAACTAATTAAACTTACAGTGTACAAGATATGAATAAGAAAACAAGAGTGTGGCACAGAAAGCTGCAAGGAATGGGCTGACATTCCCAGAGAGAACAGATAACTTGCAGCATGTTCCTGTGTGTCTCTTTAATTGTACACGGGATAGGAGTAGCCAGAGTGGCAATAAAATGCAGAAATTTGGCTCCACTTGGTTCCTAGGGGTAGATTAACTAAAAAATGATGTGGCTAACGCTAGCAACAATTCGCCAGCGTTGCCACCTGCAGTGACATTGCAGTCACAGGCGCCAATTCGCTATCGAAAGAGACCGTCGCTAGCATTCGTTCACACTCTATCGCCAGACGACTTTTCGCTCGGGTGAAAGGTCGTTACTACGCAAATTCAGTAAAGTGCGGATTTTACTGAATGTTACCTCTTTCCCCAGAGTTGACTTTGCCACCTCAGACCAGACGAAGTGTTAAAAAGAAGCCTGATCTTTCTCAATCTTCTGTTACTTACATCATATCCTGTGTGCTGAAAATGCATTAAACACTGGCAACTTTTTGTTTTTTGAAGTGAGATTGCCTGCAAAAGTCCTAACAAACTTTTTTTTGGGTAAACTGTTTTCTCCATACATTTCATAACATATAGAACATTCATTTTACAGTGGGCTCATGTGTAGGGCAGTATATTAACTCTCTTGTCCCTGGACATTTGTTATAAAAAGTGGTAACTTCAAGCATTTATAATAAAGATGTACAACTTTAAAGTACCCACCCTATGCAAATTGACCTAAACGTAAGATCACTAGCAAATTTTCGCTAGGCACAAACCAACGCTAGTGCATCTTCGCTAAGAAATGCTCGCACTGGTGCGAGCTGTGCGAAGCTGACTCTGGAGAAAATTAACCCGTTAGTGAATCAACATAGTAGAGTAGAAATTGAATTGTCACAATATTATCACACCAACCAGATTGTAGCCATCCATTATTTCTGAGAACAATTGCAAAATGTTTGATATTGGCAACATTGTCCATTTTCTACATGGATTGGAGGCAGTTTCACAAGCCTGGTTGCAGCTAGTTTTCAGGCGTAAAAGTGGTTGTAGAAACAAACAAAAAAGACAAATTTGTGTTATTAAAGCACACACTGTACACTGATGCAGATCAGTGTACATATCCTACATGAAGAGGGAAGGCCTAAAAGGAGTTAGGTAAGTTGTCCTTGTCTTTGGAAGAAAGTCAAGATGCAGAAGATGGCTCCCTTGAGCATCCTCTGCACTACGCTGCACAGATACATGAGTTTCACAATTAGGGGCACATTTGTGTAGTTAGTATAGGGGTGTCTCTAATGGTGAATGTGGGTTTATTGCTGCCTGAGGCAACACTCACTTGGGCAAAATTCTGATTTAATAAATGGAAATTTAGTTCCCTACAATTGCAAAAAAAACTGAATGCATTTGATAGACATGCACTGTGGTGGCGCAAAAGTGAATTTATAAAAGGGCCACCTTTGTACACAAAATTTAAATTCCATTCAGGCCTTTTGATTGTGACATTTGCCTAGAAAACTTGAGTGCTTCTCAAATTGTGTAGCACTTGACTATGTGCTGTTGCTCCCAGCATTCCTCCTCCAGCTGGGGATTGTAGCAGTGCAATAGCTTGAGAGCCGCAGGTTATTTATTCTGATTTGATCATTTTTAACAGCTTAATAAAAAAAACATGCATTTATCACAGCTAGCTGGACATTTTTAACGTGATGTAAAGATTTGTGAGAAATCTTCATACCTAGTAATCCTGTGACACAAATAGGCAACCTGTGCCCAATTCGACACTGGACAAGTGGTTCAGAAATGTAACTACTGAGGAAGCTTCTGTACATAAACCAAATTGATTTGCTTCCTTGAAAGTTCTTTGGGCCCTTCTGTTTCAGTTTGGGAAACTCCTACAGTTTCAATGAACACTCCTGATATGCAAGGTATTTATAAGGACAAAAGCACTCATGCACTTATAGCATTTACTTTGCCTGGCTAGGATACTGAATTGGTTAATGTTTAAGGTTCCTGGCATGGGGCTTATTTGTAGGAATACAGAAGGCCCCTGTTCTATTTTCCCAGTTTGGGCAGGAGGGGGCACCGCCTCGCTTTTCCAGGTACACAGAAGCTTATGCTGCGTCTTTTTCCGGTAATAACTCCCAGAGTATTTGTTGCTTGCTTATGAATTAACTTGCATTTATAGAACTAAATCATTGCAATCATTTAATTACACCTGAGGAGCTGAACTATAATTGCTTGCTGCTAACGAGGATCTGGGATGGCTTGAGCAGTATTAATTTGATGTTTACTTTTCTGAGTGCTAAAAGCATTAAAATGATTGTGCGATAGGATTACATTTTACTAATTGCTGCCATTCATTAGATGGGTAAATGGCGAGGGAGCACTACGGAGGGATAGAATGCGGATAGTGGTGTCTTCCGCAGCAGTGTGTTTTCTTAACATAAAAATGAGCCTTTGAAGACAAAGGCATTTACAAATACAATCAATTGGAGTGTATTAATTTCTGGCTCTCACACCAGGCCAGGGCAAAATAAAAAAAAACCTCAGCAGCTGTTTAAAAGGGTCCCTGGTTGGACATTCCTTATGGGAAAAATATTAAACAATTCTTATGCAATGTACGACTTTTGCATCTTTCATAGATTAACTTATGAGCACTTTTATGATGATCAGGACCTATTATCAACTCCCAGCCCTCTGGCCCTGAGGCTAAATTTTTACCACCCGCTCCTGTCTACCACCTGCAATTCTCCTTACTGTCTGACCCAAAAACCAATTCGTGAGGGCAGAATAGAGACCAGGATTATATTTGCAGGAAAGAAAATAGTACTGTGAGACTCTAGCCACTCTTATCTGTCAATGTACAAATTAAATATTACATTGTTTAATCTTTGTGGCTTGATTGTATTTATTTTTATATCAAGCTTGCAGTTTAACATTGATATGCCCAGTAAAAAAGAACAACCTACTTCTCCCATGGACCCTCCAGGCCAGTGATGGGCAACTTAGGTTGTGACCAATTTTTTGACCCTGAATAACTAAAATAACAAACATAAAATTGATGAAAAGCCAAAACATACCGATACTAAATGTACTAATTGGAACACCAATAAAAATTCTGATTGAACAGCACCTGGGTGTTATGGAGGGATATAAAAAAAAAAAGTACTGCAACCCTGTAAATATATATCTGCATGCATGTTGTGTTTATGTTAAAGGAGAACTGCCTATATGAAAAAAAATGCGCTTAACGACCGTGGTTGTTCCATAAATCTGGTCCATTCTTTTCTTATAGTTGTGTATGTATGTGACAATATGTAAACTCCTAAAACTAACCTTTTTTCTGCTGCAATCAACAGACTCATGCTGTAAGTCACCTGCTCTAACTGGCTCCAGCATGAGCCAGCAATTTGCAGTCCACTGCAGGCTCCAAGCAACAAGACAGTAATTTTCAAATCAGTTAATTTTATTCAGCCGAATTTTGGACTGTGTTCAGATAGCCTGTGAAGATATGGAAGCTTGCACTAAGCTAAACAATGCCAACAGAATCAGTAATGCCAATCAAATAAAAAGGAATAAAATGTTTCTCTAGAAATGGAAAAGGAAATCTGGCACAAATGCAATGTAAAGTATAACCGATTCTCAAAATGGTTTCCAGTTAAAAAAAAGCCACACACAAGCTTTTATAAGGAAATAATAGAAAATTTGATTGAGACATGCTTTCCAAGTAACCCATGCACCAAAATACACACTGTTGTAGTCAAGTTTTGACAGGGCTTGTGAGATTTAGCTGGAAGCAGCATCACTAATGGACAAGACTGTGACCAGAATTGTTTCTGATTATTACATCAGCAATTTTGGGAGGTATACAGAATAGGAATGCTGAATTTATACTTTCTACAGACTAATAATTTCAGGAAGATGTAGAATACAAAGGGTTTTTTTTTTGTTTCATTAATTTTTTTAATCTGTGCCTTAATCTTTAATAAAATGCCATTTTTGTGTTACAGAATTTCATGTGTATCATCACACAAAAAATAAGTATACAGATTAGCTAGACAAAATATTAAATTTTAACCATTATTCAGATTGTCTATAACTTTATTAGAATGTGCAGTGTAGTTGCAGCTATAGTTTACATTCATTGGTTGTGCAATATTCATTAACATTCATTATTATTCTTTATATGGTGCCTACATATTCAGCAGCACTTTACAGACATTATACATCATTAATAGTGGAGTTTACACTCACAGATAGTGTTTTGGCTGGTATCGAACCTAAGTCCTCAGTGCTGCAAGGCAGCATTGATAACCATTCCACCACCATGTTGCCACATGCTTAGATACTGGAAGGGCAACTTTACTAAATAACTGCTAGTTCTTTCACATTTATAATTGATACATGGTATTGATGTGCATGTTGGCAGAAAACTGACTTGCAGCCAATTCTAACCTGCCCTTACTTGGCTCAGTGAGCCATCATTCTTTATATACCCACTCTAGGGTTGCCACCTTCTGTCCCGTGTAACTCTGGGCAGGGTGTCTGAGCATTTACATAATGGAGGCGAAAAGTCAAAGTAATGATCTGTGAAGTGACGGGGGCAGGTTTTGATGTCAGGGGCGGGGCTTTGATGTGGCGATTGCCCGATCGCCGTGTCAATCATAGGAAATCCTGTCCGGTTTTCCTAATTTGGAAAACTGGGCAGGCAGTTGTGACTCCAACAGCCCTTCAAAAACCGGGCTGCCCGGGTCAAAACCAGACAGATGGCAACCCTAACCCACGCACACCCATATCTGATTTCTCTGCTAAAAATCATATCCTGAGGTCCTCCAGGTGCTTTTAAACTTCCAGCATCCAGATGGTTGTTATATATGGTGGTAGTGCAACAAGAGAAGGGGAACTGCAGATTAGGCATCTTTTATTTTCATAGGAATTTTGTGCAGTGGGCTTCTGCATTCCTTATCTCTCTAAGGCTAAAGCTATGTTGGGGCGTTTCATGTCATCATATTTTATCTATGCCAAGGAGGCCTAAAGCGCCACCCAGCGGCTATATTTTCATTTATCTTTGACCAATTTTTTGATCTCGATGGTGGCTTGATAGTGAAAGTTCACCATTTGATAAATACGCCTTTAAAAATCCCATAGAAATTAATGGCAAGGGGCGGTATTGCACTCTGCGGACTGTGGAGATCTCTAACTTCACTCTTTGATAAATATACCCCTAAATGTTTATGTACACGAGGAGGCCTGAATCTAAAAGTATGCAGAGCATTGACCTGTACATTTGCTAATGAAACCCCCCAAATAATATAATATAGTTTTTCAGTATTGATTTACATGTGACAACATACATAAAAAATATACCAGTATTTAAATATCCCTTTAATGCGTTATTGCTGCTGACAAAGCAATGTTATCTTAACAAGAATGGGGTGTAACCATGTTGCAAAGTCTCCCGCAGATATTATTTTCCTCCAACAGTTTTGCACCTGTGAAATAACTGATCTGTTACCCCCAACAAACTTGAACCCATGTCCCTTATCCAATTTACTGTATCTAATGTCCCTTTCTAAAGAAAAGACCAAACTGATAAAGCCACCTGTTTACATAGGCGGGTCAGCATTGTCTTTAGCAGTGCATGTAGTCACACAAAGCAAGGACTTTTGCTCCCATGAAAAGGGTGGTAATATTTGAGTGTACTCCTAGATCAGTGTTCAGATAAACCAACCCTGGAATTTAAATATGTTGCAAGTCCAGCTTTTAGCCTGGATGAGCTTCAAAGTAAGTTTATAAACCTAAAGTTAAAAGGGAGGCAGGCCCCTCCTTTCATAGGCCCATAAATTAGCCCTAACTGTTATATCACATTGCGGTTTGTTGTCCTAATCTAAATAGTTTCATTACAATTTGTCTTCACCTTGTTGAATAAGTGCAAAGCCTAGGTGTGTTGTATTGTCATTTGACGTTTATTTAACCAGAGCGTGCTTTATTTGACATAAGAAGTATTGGAGAAGGTGCCAGTTCAAACACCTGTTGCCAACAGAGTGGAGAACTTTTGGAGAGTAAAGGTGCTAGTTTGCATATGGAAAGGAGTGGTTACAATGGCCACTGAATATGTGTGTAAATACATGGAGGTTTTTGGGTTCTCCTTGGCTTTTGGCTGTTTTAGACTTTTCTGAGATCAGTAAATAAATATGGAACACTTAGCAGAAATTTTCACCATGTTGTAGTTACATCAGCTAGGAGGAAATACTTTGTACTAAAAGCTAGCTTGCATTTAGTTTTAGCTGCATCAATGATCTTAAACTAGGAATTATACCATACATCTGGCTGTATAAAGACTAATATTTAAATGTAATGTTTCACACAATCCTTTTGCTAACACTTGAACATCTTTTATGTCTTTGTCCCGAATAGACGGGTTTGTAGCAATGCTACGGTAACTACATGCATTCATTTTGTTTGCAGTAGGACACTAAAAAATGTCTCTTATCTTATTCCACAGAAATATTCCTAAAATATATAAATAAATGAATAAATTAGTGCCCCCTATTAGGGTAGAACTACACAAGCGTTTTTACCTGCGACAGCATCGTTCCGATGCGCTGAGATGAATCGCAGGCTTCACATCAGATGCACCGATCCACGGTAAATAATAGGAATGTCGGACATGCATCAGACACAGCACGACTGTTGGATGAAGACGCAACATGCAGCGTTCGCATCCGACAGTCATGTCGTGTCCAATGCATGCATCGACAACATCCAATTACTTACCTTAGATTGGCGCATCCGTCGTGACGCCTGCGATACATCTCAGCGCGCCGGAACGGATGCTATTGCAGGTAAAAGCACTAGTGTAGTGCTACCCTTAAGCTGGCCATAGACATGCAGATTTACCTTCATATCGGACGAACGATCGTTGGGTGCCATCTCCCGACCTGCCACTAACCATTCAGATCAAATAAAGTAGTAAAAGAACATATCAGACAATGTTCTACCCCTGACAGCAATCGTACGAAAATTAGGTCCGACAAAAGATATTAACAGTCTCCCACTGATATCGTCAGATCGGCAATACATGCAGAGATATTATCGGTAGCTGTCAGAAATTTTCGAACCTGTCCTTTTGTCTAAACGATCGATCGCCATGGCACGAAAAATGTTGGGACACTCCAACATTTTGTCTGAACGATCGATCGCCATGGCACGAAAAATGTTGGGACACTCCAAACGGAGATTCGTGCGATCAAATCTTTGTGTCTATGGCCAGCTTTAGTTGTAAGAAATGTGGATTTCACGCAGGTGTTTCTCCTTTAATGTGTAATTAAAGTAATTGACTGCAATATAAGAAGCAAATCTTAGCCAGTTGCAATTGAGAAAAGTTGTTTCACATGCAGCTGTGTAGAATGAGAAATGCACTGACATGTTAGAGGAAATGAGACAGAAAATGGCCAATATGGCCTTATTCAAGGCCACAAGTCAGAAGCAGAGCCCTTAGTATTCATGTGCTTTTCATGCCCAGTGTTACCGAGGCAAATCCTGGATGTGAACGCAAGAGAAAGCCTGATCAAAGATTTCAGAGAAGAATTTTTTGAATTGTAAGGAAATAACCTCAATCAATTGACAGACAGATTCAAGCTAAACTTCAGATACAAGGAACCAAAGTTTTAACTTGCTCCATTTGTTGACAACTCAATTAAAGGACGCTATACAGTAGGAGAGCTATTAAGCCCTACTGCTGACAGAGAAATGTAAGAAAAGTTACTGGAGTTTGCCAAAACACCTCTGAACAAGCCATTCTACTGAAGTTGTGTGAACAGATGGGATTTTTTGGTGAAGCACAACATCTCTTTACACCAAAAAAAAATATTTTCAAAGAAAACATACCTACAGTCAAACATAGAGGGGGTTCACTGATATTTTGAGGTTGTTTTGCTGCCCGTGAAGCTTGGTTCCTTGGGTCTTTGCTTGTCTTTTTCTTGTCATCATGAAATCATGAGATTACCAAGGTATTTTGGAGCATAATATTGACCCTGATTCTGAAAGTTGGGTCGCTGATCATGGGACTTCTAACAGGCCTAAGTCCCAATCTAAATACCATTAAAGGAAAACTTTACCACCGAAATGTATATTTAAGCAACAGTTTATATCATATTAAGTGTCATATTAAATAATCTTAATCTGGAATATATATTTGTTAATATTGTCCTTTTTTCATCTCTAACCTTGAACCACCATTTCGTGATGGTCTGTGTCCTGCCTCAAAGATCATCTGACCATACTCAATACTGCAGCTCTAACTGTAACAGGAAGAAATGTGGGAAGCAAAAGACAGAACTCTGTCTTTTAATTGGCTCATGTGACCTTACATGTATGGTTTGTTTGTGTGCACTGTGAATCTGAGGATCCCAGGGGGCGGCCATTGTTTTTTTTAAATTACAATTTTCTATTTAAAATTACCCAATGGCACATACTACTAAAAAGTATATTATTATTAAAATTGTTTATTTACATGAAGCAGGGTTTTACATATGAGCTGTTTTATGCAGTATCTTTTTATAGAGATCTACATAGTTCAGGGGGTATAGTTTTCCTTTAAACGCACATGAAGAGATCTAAAAATTGTGTTGGGGTATCCTTAATTGAGAACGATTTGAGTCTTTTAGTTGTCTACTTCCAGACAGTGTCATTCTATGGCTAGTAAAGCAAATAAAATACTGTCCTGCATAAAAAGGGCATTCATTCAATGGATGAAAACATAGTTTTTTTAATTAATTTTTTTATATGTCACTGGCAAGTCCTCACTTGAGCGTGCAGTGTTGCCAGTGCTTAAGAAGGATATAAATGAACTGGAGAGAGTGCAGAGACATGCAACTAAACTGGTAGTAAATAGAAAATTTAAATTATGAGGGTAGACTCTCAAGTTTGGAGTTGTTGGGGGGGAAAAAAAAGACACATGCGAGGGGACATTATTACTCTTTACAAGTACATCAGAGAGCATTAAAGACCGATAGCGGGAATCTTATTTTCCCTTTAAAAAGGATCAGCACACCTAAGGCCACCCCTTTAAACTAAAGGAACAGAACTTTCATTTGAAGCAGCGTAGGTGGTTCTTCATGGTGACGGCAGTCTTTCCGGGTGATATTGTGATGGCAGATTCTGTTGGAGAACACATCTACAGACCTGAGAGAACCGAAGTTGTTTGGAAAAGAATTTCACACTGTCAGTAGAGAGTGTAATATTGCCCACTTTTGAATGAAGAAAATGAATATTGCAGACAATGTCAGCAGCATTTCGTCTAGTGTAGTTGGCCTTCCCGCAGGCTTTCCGATTGATATCTGTCTGAAAATCGGGCAGATATTAATTGGACAGGTTTAAAAATCCTGTCTTAAGTGAAGACTGCATTGGCTTGTTGATGCGGTCCTCGCTCTGACCTCCTGTATTCCTATCATTGAGATCTGATCGTTGGGCCCTAGATCAACTCGATATCACCCACCTCAAGATTGGCATATTGGGAAGAAATCCACTCGTTTAGCTAGATCTTTTATCATCGCCTATTGTAATCTTATTTTTAAGTCCATATGCACAATGCCCAAAGTCATGATAGGGTTGTAGCACAGACACACACACACTCGGTGATGAAGAGTGCATATATTTTGCCATATATACTCCTGTTCTTATTTTCAGACAGTGTTAGCCTTCATGTTACATGGAACTACCTCTTGGCCAAAGCTACTGTGATACACAGAAACACTGATTTATGTTTGAGATGGTCTAACCATAGCATGGCACAGCTACAACTAGAATGAATGTGCTGTAATGAACTGGTTAAATCTCTCTACCTTGAAAACATTGCTCCTTAGCTTTCCATGGTTCTACATTTTCTCTACGAAGCAAAGCCATTTCTATTGACCCTCTGTTCATGTTGGAATATGCACTCTTATTAGAGCAGAACTGTTGACTGAGAGGATTGAAGGGTGTGTTCAGCCTTGCAAAAAAAAATTGTAAGGCCCTCAGCCTAAGCATATATTCCACAGACCTCTTTTTGTGATAGTGTTATTTTATTCTAATCCAGCACTTGAATGTGTTTTTATAAGGTAATCATCCCACTGTATGGAGAAGGTTGGAAAGGGCTGTATTAAAGGGGCTTATTGTACTGTAGATTTACCGAATTTGTTATTACTTAGAAGAAAACTGTGTTAAAAAAAACACAATAGCACTGCCAGGATAGAGATTAATCTTTGCATACACTGTAATAGATCTACAAAATGGGACCTATTTTAAACTTAGCAGTTCACATTGGAAAAATGCAGTAGCCACCGCAAGTTTAAAAAACGCTCTAAAATCATGTGTTAAAAAGCATTGTTGGAATCCCATTCGTTTAATAAACTTTGCCAAAACCAGAGTTCTGTAAAATAATATCAGTTAATATAAAAGCTCATATTGTTGCAATGTTGTCACATTTATAATGATATTGAAGGGAGTTTTCTCTTTGGATTTTACTTGCATGGGATTATGTATTTTTTTTGTTCACTTATAAAACCTGCCTCTACTTTTTAGCAGTTAAATAATTAATTACAAGTGATATTGATGCTGTCAAACTGCTTGGTAGTGTCTTTGTCGTGGCCTGCACAGGCTTTAGCATTGAGCATAAGTGGAACAATTAATGCTGATGTGCCATACTGTTATATAAACCATATAAACCATTTGATTCTGTTTAGGTGCAACAGCCCAAATTCATGCAAATGAACTGAGAATATGGTTGGGTTGGGGGATGGATTGTGGTGTGGCATTGTATAACTGGGCTGAACATATCCTATTGTTATCTTACATGTCCTTACTTTTTAAGGTAGGAATGTTAGAAGTTCTTTGGTACAGACCCCATGGCTGCCCATTACTGCAGTGCTATATTATAATGGCTCTGTAAAATCTGAAATTGAAAAAAGTCTTTATTTCTGGTGAACAGCCTGAACTCATAAAAGAGTTTGGAAGGTGAACACTTTAAAGTTATTTAAACTTATTTTTAAATGTATTTAAACTTATATTTTTTTATTTTAGTGCAGTGATTCTTAACCTTGGGGTTGGTTTATGCCAATGACCACCTTAGTAAAGTAAAAGGTACAAAATACAATCATGATAAAATAACATGCAGAATTATTTCTGAACTTGGGCATCGGCTCCATGTTGAGAGTTCATCTTAACAAATCAAGATGGTTGACCTCATCCTTGTATTAAGCCACAATTGTGATTACAAGAGCTTTAAAGAAGAAAGTCTACCAACTACAGAGTACAATTATCATAACATGTACTTTTATGGGGCTGGTTAACTTTACACTTGCATTTTAAAAAGGATCTACTTTCATACATCCCACTGATATCTACATCTATATGCAGCTGCAGATTCTGTTTCCAAAAATAAAATATTTGTATGTTGCTTGACTAGTGTATATTGTGCAAAACAGCCTGAGGAAAGTGAGTGCCAGTGGCACCAGAGAATACACTAAATGGCCTACTGCAAGGATATCACCCATAGCCCATCATCAGCAACTGGAGTCTCTTGTCACTCTTCTTCAGTGCCCAGTGTTATTGATAAATGTTTTTGATAAATGTTGTTAGCAATTAACACCAAGCTATCTGAGCTAATGCAAGTTCAACAAAAGTACTAACCTTAAAGGAATACTGTCATGGGAAAAAAAAATTTTTTCAAAATGAACCAGTTAATAGTGCTGCTCCAGCAGAATTCTGCACTGAAATCCATTTCTCAAAAGAGCAAACAGATTTTTTTATATTCAATTTTGAAATCTGACATGGGGCTAGACATTTTGTCAATTTCCTAGCTGGTCATGTGACTTGTGCCTGCACGTTAGGAGAGAAATGCTTTCTGGCAGGCTGCTCTTTTTCCATCTCAATGTAACTGAATGTGTCTCAGTGGGACATGGGTTTTTACTATTGAGTGTTATTCTTAGATCTACCAGGCAGCTGTTATCTTGTGTAAAGGTGGCCATACACGGGCCGATAAAAGCTGCCAACAGACCGTGTCGGCAGCTTATTGGCCTGTGTATGGGGCCCCCCGATGGGCTTCATCGATCGAGATCTGGCCGAAAGTCGGCAAGATCTCGATCAGATGGGATGAAAAATCCCGTCGGATCGCGGCCGCATCTGTTCGTTGATGCGGTCCCGCGATCCGACCCCCGTTTCCCATGCGTTAGGATCCGATCATTGGGTCCTAGGGCCCACGATTGGATCAGCCCGATATTGCCCACCTCAAGGTGGGCATATCGGGAGAGATCTGCTCGTTTGACGACATCACCAAACGAGCGGATCTCTCAGTGTATGGCCACCTTTAGGGATCTGTTATCTGGTTACCTTCCCATTGTTCTTTTGTTTGACTGCTGGGGGGGGGGGAAAGGGAGGGGTAGATATCACTCCAACTTGCAGTACAGCAGTAAAGAGTGATTGAAGTTTATCAGAGCACAAGTCTAGTCTAGCCCCATGTCAGATTTCAAAATTGAATATAAAAAAATCTGTTTGCTCTTTTGAGAAATGGATTTCAGTGCAGAATTCTGCTGGAGCAGCACTAATAACTGATTCATTTTGAAAAAAATGTTTTTTCCCATGACAGCATCCCTTTAAGAAACTGTAGATCTATGTCTACCGTCCGCTATAATTTCAGTTAACCACATTTAGCCACATTTTGCTGCTATTTTTTATGAGGGAAAAAAGAGCATTGATCAATGTGAAAATGCACCTCTGGGATATTTAATATTTCTTTTCCTGATAAATTCCTGCATCCTGGGCTGTCCCACTCCATAGACATGAAAGGGGGATTCATTTTAGCCAGAAAGCCCTCAGACAATTAGTGTTTGTTCTTCTCTAATTTCTCATCTACATGTGATGAGATGAACGTGGCCTTGTGGCCACCCAGGTGGGCATTCACATACTTGAGAAGTGCTCAGATGTTTGCCTTGACCCAGACATACACTGTTGCCAGAAAGAATCATTTAAAAGAATACATGGAGTGTGTGAAATGATACTGTAAATGAAGTAAAGTAAGTGAACAAACCCACATATGCTCCAGTGGCATGAACACTGTCTTGGTATTTTTAATGGATCCTAAGTTGTGGCTTTCTTACTGGTGTACTTGTTGGTGTCTTTATTTGTGTTGATGGATTAGTTGCTTGGGGTCGTGTGCATGGTACATTCATGAATTTAAAAAATACAAATACAGTGCAACCTTCAATCCCTCCCAGTAATTATATCTGCCCCTATTTGTCTGTTCTCATCATCATTCTCTATGAAATGTCTGTAATGGAACCTGTTATTTCATGTGCTCATATATATATGCGCTTACTTATGGGTATGATTGCTGATTTTTGCATTGATTTTTCTGTTGAGCAGTTAACGCATCCAAGCTTGGTGATTGCACCAACTTTGATCATCCAAAATAAATAAAGGCCCTTTAAAGTGTTTATGGAGTCACAGCTAAACAGGGAACTACCGGAATCTGTCCTTCCACATAAAATTAGCTGTGGAGAGAAATTCTACAATATCTCTGGCTAAATTTAACGGACAGGTTATTTTGCTTGTACTTATCATGAAGTACCTCCCCATCAGCACTGTGATTATTAAAGAAATTAATACAGAAGTTTCCCATAGATCTTACACGTCAACCATCAATGCTTAACTGAAAATCCAATGCTACAACTTCCTAAATTGTAGTTATCCAGCTCCCAGGACTTGTAGCTATGATATGTAAATGTATTCACTCTCTGCATAAACACCTTTAAACTCTTATCTGAACCACCTGGATATCAGCTGTACTCAGCAGAAGCATCTAATCCAGGAATCTTCGTAGCTCTCCAGCTGTTGCTGAAATAAAACTTCTAGGTTCCCACAACATCTTTTGGTTGGGACTTTGGAATAGTGCAGGTAGGGTGGTTTCCTTGTCTTCAAGATATTCTTCATCCAGAATTATAAAATCACAAATATTTTTAATGGTTGATGGACTTATTGCAGTGTCTACCATAACAAAAGCAGCATGTTACAGCCAGTAATGTCTTCCTGGGTCCTATTATAACTAAATTTTAAAAAGTCCATATTAGTAAGAATTAACCTTATTAAAATGAGCTTGTTTTTTTTACCATTTACTAGTTTGATATAATAAATTTAATTTACCGCTATTCAAACAGTTGCTATAGGGCAACCAAACACTCCCCAAAAAGCCCTCTGACCTTATGCCTTCTATCACTCAAAGGTGGCTTTTTTTTTTTACTGTAGTAGTTTCCATGGAGACCATTGCAAATATTATTCACAGAAAAAACCCATGAGGAATTCATTACTTCCAGTGCATGCTTGTGGTAAGATATGCATGGGTTGAAGACAATATCATACAGGACCCAGCATTGCTTTGGTCACTTGACAAGCGTAAATGGTACAATTTAATATTGGGCTCCCAGTGCTCAATTTAACATCTTGAAATAACTTTTGGTTGCAACCTAGTGCTTACTGTGGCTTGTCTACACTTGTTCTTGAGTTTGATTGTGAAAGGGAAGTATCTGCAAGGAAATTGGCATAGGAGTATTATATGGAGACCATAGTTTAGATAGTATTCCCCAAAGCCATGATTGCATCATGAAAATAGTTGGTTCTACAATATGTCCTAATTAAAGGAAGCTGTACTATATGACATAGGTGCAAGTTGAATGATTGAACATTCTTGAGTTTTGTGAGGATTTCATGATATTAGACAGTTGGGGTCAGATATTTTGCAGATTAGGAATAAACAATTGAGGTGTCTGAATATCCTGGTGATGCACCGCAGTGATCCCATTTTAAGGCTATACTGTTGCACAATATCACCCGTGATCATTTGGAAGACACATGCTTTTACTTCCTGGTAGGAAATGGATTCGAGATTTTTTACTAATTTAGAAATGTATCTGCCAAGAAGATATCTTGAGAAATGTCTTAACATGGGGCTCACTGTTATGGATATTTCTGTAACACAGAGGCCATTCATTTTTTAGAATATCTCTGTCACTGACTGGTTGTTCTGCATGCCAGTGCCAGTTCCAACTATTTATTTTTTCTTTGAAGCTTTTGTTCCTAGTTTCCTAATTAATCAGTGTTCTGCAAAGGCTTTTTCAGTTGAAGTAGATGAGCTCATATGTGTTCATTCTTGTGGCTGTCTTACCTGTTCATACAGAAAGTAAGGCACTCACTCATATAGTTAGTCAGTGCTACCCACCCATACACTCATCCATATACTCTCACTTGCTGTTCCATAATCTGAATCAGAAATGGGAGAAAACTGAAAAAAATGGTTTCTCTTGATCATTCTATATCAAACAACGGGATCTATTTTGGTTTTCTCTAACCGTAACTATGGCTCACAGCTGTGATTATTTCTTGAATACCCAGGATACAGTTGTTCCTTTGTGTCATACCCGCAAGTTACTGTATGTCTACTAATTATTGTAGGAAGTGATTTGTAACACTTGTAGAATAAAAATTGCCCTTTTTATATTATACCTATAAAGAGTACTTGGTAAGACTTAGGGGCAGATGTATCAAGGGTCGAATTTCGAGGGGTTAAATCCCTCTAAATTCGACTGGGGAATAGAATCGAATAGGCAATTCGGGCGAATTTACGCGCCGGCGAATATTCGAATAGTCACATGATCGAATACTCAATCAAAGGTTTTTCATTCGATCGAATGATCGATCGAATGCCTTTTTATTTGATCAAAAACGTAGAAAACAAGCCTATGGGACTTTCCCATAGGCTTTTAAAGCAATTCGGTAGGTTTTAGGTGGCGAAGTAGGCAGTCAAAATATTTCTAAAAGAGACAGTACTTCGACTATCGAATGGGCGAATAGTCGCAGCATTTTTGCGCTCTATCTATTTGAATCATTCTACTCAGACGAATTTACGCCAATTCGATAGTCGAGGAGCACAAAAACTACTCGAAATTCAAGTATTTTTCCTTCTATTCATTCACTCGAACTTAGTGAATGGGCCCCTTAATACATAGCCAGATATGCTTGTTTGGCGATGTAACCAAACTAAAAGACCTGGGCCCGATTTGGCCACCCACAGGCTGGGTCAAAGTAAACTCTTCAGATTATTGGTCATAGGGCCAAAGACAGGATCATCCATCAAGGCCTTCTAGTCGGGAACCGCACAAAGGTGCCAATGCGCTCCCTCTCTGACAGGATATTATGAACCTGCAAAAAAATTGGACAGATATGAATTGGGCAGGCCCATGTTTACATAGGGTTGCTTTAAAGGTTTTTTTTATTTTAACCATTATTTGTATTTTATAGGTTAGTGCTCTGCGAAACGACCAACGCATGGATCCAGAACTTTCTCATCTAATACATTCTTCTGGGCAAATGAGATCCAAGGACCATGATCTTAAGAGCTTTCCTATACCCACTCCAAGGAATTTTTCTGTGTCCAAAGGGAAACGTCTCGATCAGTTTGACTGCCCAGTTACCTTTCAAGAAGTTAGGTGCGTATTCTGTATTGCTTTGAAGCGAGAAATTATGAAGCAGCAGAGAAGCATGTGAAGGGCTCAACAGTAACATCTATATATATATATGGCATCCAAAATGCATTCAATGGTATGGAAACCAAAAATACATTATTTACAGTGCACACAAATAGATGTGAATTCGGTCTCTGACTTCCTATTGAATTAGTTAATTCACTAACATAACATAGTAAAGTTAGGTTGAAAAAAGACACACGTCCATCAAGTTCAACCTTTCTTTTAACCTGTCTATCTGCCAGTTGATCCAGAGGAAGGCAAAAAAACCCATCTGAAGCCTCTTCAATTTGCCTCAGAGGGTGAAAAAATCCTTCCTGACTCCAAAATGGCAATCAGACTAGTCCCTGGATCAACTTGTACTATGAGCTATTTCCCATAACCCTGTATTTCCTCACTTGCTAAAAAAGCAATCCAACCCCTTCTTAAAGCTATCTAATGTATCAGACTGTACCACTGATTCAGGGAGAGAATCCCACATCTTCACAGCTCTCACTGTAAAAAAAACCCCTTCCGAATATTTAGGCGGAACCTCTTTTCTTCTAATCGGAATGGGTGACCTTGTGTCAGCTGGAAAGACCTACTGGTAAATAAAACATCCATTATATACATTTCCATTGTGTATAGTGAGCATAAACAAGCCTGCAGTCATATTTATACATTTCTATCAGAGATTCTTACTATGATGTACTTTATGATCTTGCAATTTGGAAACCGATGACAAAATATGATGGAAATAGTAAAATAAATATGATCACTGACATACTGACATGACACCAGGAGATTCTCATGCAGCACTACAAGAAAGGATTCTAGATCCTTGAGACTACTTGATCTGATTAGTATAAAGTAGCTATCGATGAGTGCAGTCAAGTTGTACAATATTTAAAAGATTTACAGATTAAATATTGTTAAAATCACCCAATTTAGAATCACCTTTACTTAGAGGTATCCGAACAAATGAACTGTGAAATCTTTACCCTTTTTGAGTACCTGAAGTAGTAAAAGCAACATTTGTTGCTGGGGACAACTTAATTATTTAAACCTTTTTGAAGTTGTCTTGGGTGGTTGAACAGCAATGTAGAAATACACCATTGATATAACTGTTGGGCAACTCAGTCTACTGCTCTTTGTGTGCTGTTCGATTTATAGGGGTGGTTCACCTTTAAGTTAACTTTTACTATGTTATAGAATGGCTGATTCTAAACAATTTTTTTTTTTTTTTTTTTAGAGTTTTTGAATTATTTGCTGCCTTCTGACTTTTCAGCTTTTAAATGGGGATAACTGATCCCATCTTAAAAACAAATGCTGTCCAAAGCTGGCCATAGATGTTGAGATTTTTAAAAGATCAGATCCTGATCGTGAGACCACGATGTTCTCGGAACGATCGTACGAATTTACCATCAACTAAAAAGACCAATTTGCCAGGAAAACAAAGGGTACCTGCCTGCTTGGCCCTGCAGTCATAGATAGATTGCACTGGGACCGACAAAGATTTTTTGACCTGGCCGATCAATTTCCTGACAGATGTCGGCCGAAAAATCGTAAGATGTACTGAAATATGCAGAGCTGCTAAATAACTCAAAACCCACAAATAAAAAGTGAAAAACCAATAGTCTCCAAATATCACTCTCTACATTATACTAAGTACTGAAAGCTTATAATGTTACAAATGGCCTAATATGTAACGGACAGATGCAAAGATTATGCACTGAAAGCACCACAAATTGTTGTGGGCATATGCACAGGTATTCGCTTTTAGTGTATGAGGTTGTCTGTACAGCAGTATAGGTTTAGCCACAAGGCAATTACAGGTATTGGATCCATTATCCAGAAATCTGTTATCCAGTGAGGCCCATAACCAAATTACATTTTTAAAAATGATTTCCTTTTTAAACTTGTACTATTGGGTTTATTTAATGTTTAAATATTTTTTTTGGAGACTTAAGGTATGGTCCAAATTATTATAAAATTATTATTATCCTAAAATCTGGAAACCACCTGAAACATTCTGGGTAACAAGTCCCATAACTGTATATCCCACCTTGTGTGTAGATAATTGCACAAATGTATACCTTTTAATAGGATGGAGGTTTATAAAAGAGAAATATGAAATCTGTTATTTTCCACAAAAGTCTAGCAAATCAATCTTCTGTTTATGACTGAACCCATACGTTTCTTATTTCAGTAGACATTTCTAGTTCGTCACTGTGTTATTATTCCTTGGGAGTCTAATGAGATTCTAATGAGGTTAGAGTTTCATCGCAAAAAAACTAGAATTAACAGAGAAGTTTTTTTCTTTGTAGTGTATTAATAGAACAGTCTCCAAGCTGCCATATTAATATGCAAAGCAAGTGTGCTGGACATGACAAAACATGACTGCTAGGGATAAGTGAAAGACTGCAGTGCTGTGATTGGCTCATGTTGTATAATTTTTTTGTGTTCCTTTTCAGTGACAGGCCTGCTTCCCCCAGTACCTCTGTCCATCAGACATCATGCATCCCCGAAGCAAGCGAGCTGAACTTATCATCCCTGGCAAAAGAGCTTGATTATGTGAGACAAACCAACAAAAAGGTACAAGTCACAGACTCAGCATTTCGGTCTAACAGTGCGGCCAGTGTTGGAGTTGATCTATTTTATGGCTGAAAATAAAAAGGAGACAGTTGATGCTCTGTGCTTCTACACCAACGTGGTTATTTTGTTGTTAACTACTTTTCCACAAGCTTTTAACATAGCAGAGTTAGTTGTTGGTCTTTAGCACACAAATCAATTCTTGAGATGAAACCATCATTTTATTTTCTGTTTATGGCCAAAGCAAATGGAAAATAATTCCTAATTGCAAGGGATATATATATATATATATATATATATATATATATATATATATATATATATATATATATATATATACATATATATATATATATATATATATATATATATATATATATATATACATATATATATATATATATATATACATATACACAGCAGAACCCCCATTTTAAGTTTTTCAGGGGACCAGGAAAAAATTACGTAAAGTCCAGGAAAATGTAAAATTAGGGAAATGTGCTAAAGTACTGAAAGGATATTAGCACATAGATTCAATATTTACTGTGTTAATATCAAGGGTTAAACATTGCAGTGTTAATGTTACACTACGGGGGGCATGTTTAAGGCTCTATCAGTCACATACACAACCTAAAGCAATAAGTGATTGGTGCAGGACTGTATAAGGGCCAGACTAATTGCAATTGACCATTTACAGGCAGAACCATGGCAAAATATACATCATGTTAGTAAGTTAAACCTCTTTAGTTCACAAATAATAACATTCATAGTGGAAAAAAATCAGTTTTTGGGAACAGCAGGACGACATTTTGATATAAAATCTGGGACATGGAGAAATGTTACTGCATCCAAGTACCTGGCCTTACAGCTACTTTGCAGAAACAATCTGGGTATTTTTTCACCACAACTTTCCCTGGGTTTCCTGAGTCATATACATATATGTGTGTACTTGCATACCAGAGCCTTCTCTCTGTCACTCCCTGACTTTCTGATAAGGCCAGGGTGGATTTGGAAAACACCTACAGTAGATATTAAAGTAGCAGTGCATTTCCTTAGTGGAAAATTATAAGAATGATCAGTCTCTTCAGATTTTTTTTCTTTTGCAAAAGAGTCTGGTTTAGGCAGTATTGCAATTTTTACATCCGTTAGCAGTCAGTATCCTAGGTTTTTAAAGGTTTCTGGATAGTGTTTGAGAAAATGATCATATCTGCATAAACTCCAGCAATAAAAATGTCTTAAACCTTCCATCACATTGTACGGAAATATCTCATTTGCAGTAAGAATATAGAGACAAGATAGATGTTCCCATTTTCTTATCATACTCTCTATTCCTTGTCCAATTTCTATAATGTAGAATAGAAAGCAACTGCTGGCACTTTCAGACATTTAAATCGCTATGGTCCTAGAATAATTCACAAAGGGATACTGTCATGGGAAAAATGTTTTTTTTTTTCAAAATGAATCAGTTAATAGTGCTGCTCCAGCAGAATTCTGCACTGAAATCCATTTCTCAAAAGAGCAAACAGATTTTATTTATTAATTAATTTCACAGTGTATTTTAAGGTGTATGGGAATATTTTGTGTCAGAGAACAATGGAATTTGCTTATGTCTCTGAACATTGGCACACCAAAGTAACCCACACTCTTTAAATGGCCTATTGAGTTTTAAATATGGAAAGGTCTTCCCATATTTTTTGTGGAATAGGGTCCCAAATATAATTTGAACTGGATTCCTCCATTTTCTTGGTACCCATTTGAACATCACAAAAGCTTTTGTTGAAGATAAGAACAAACAATTTTCTACTTAGTATAATATCCCTTTAAGAATAGACAGACTCATATAGGATTTATTTTAGAGATATTACACATGGGTTTGTCTACACTGAAAATATCATTTAGCAACACAGATTTAAGGTCTTCGTTTTTAAGTTATTATCAAACTTCAACCTTAGAAGAAGGGTGGGATTTATAGTTTAGAAGCAGCTGGAGAGCCTCCTGTTGTCCCTTCCTTGGCATATCTCCTCTGAATGAAGCTGCTTCCTAGCTTTATCTGACTCATAAAATGATAACAGCTACTGCGAGACTGGATTTCACAAGTCGGTAATTTGCAGTTGTACCTGACAAGACCAGGAGCTCTCAGCATGTTAACAAATTCCATTATCCGTAAAGTAAAATAAATAAGACAGCTCAGTGTTTATAGAGCTGTATTTTTGTTATTGGTAATGCTCATATGCAGTGACTCATTCCTGAACCCTTTCTCCTGAGTTTTATAGGCTACTGCTTTGCCAGGCATTTCACTGGGTTGGTTATCTTCTGTACCTAACAATCTGATTAGCTATAAGGTGTGTCCTTATCTATCCTTCATGTGTCAGCTGCCACAGCTAAGACCGGTAGCACTGCTCTCATGGGCAAGCTGTTATGTGGCAGATGAACAAATACCCTGAAGTCACACTCACTGTCTAGGAGCCTTTGCTCTGATTGCTTTGCTGCTCCGTTGAAAGATCTTTTACATAGTCATTATGAGTTCCTTTCTGTAAACTATACTATAAAATTATAGGTTTCAGCTGTAGTCGTGTGTTTAGTGATTGTTAAAAATTTCAATGAGGCCATAATGAATTCTACTGGCATAAAATATTCAATGATACTAAACATGGTCATCATAGTTGGGCAGCTCCATGACATTTTTATATATTGTATATTCCAGCTTAAGCTGGCCAAACACAAGCCGATTAAAGCTGCCATCTTAGCCCATGCAGACAGAGTCATAGCTCATTGGCCTTTGTATTGGGCACTTGTGACTGCCTGCCCTATCAATGTCTGGCTGGTTTGAAAATCCTGTTGGGTGAGGACCACATTGGTAAGTTGATACAGTTCTTATCCTATGGGTAATGTCAAAATGACATCTACATGATTCTTTAGGCACAAGTACTATTGACAATTTAGTGATTTAAAAGGTTCAGGCGGTTGAGTGGATGCAGAGGCACCAAGCACAACTATGCATAAGTGCAAGAAGCAGCTTTGCACACAATTGTTTCATGCATGGTGTAAATTTACGCATTTGTGTCTTATTTTTGCACAACCTCAGTTGTGGTTGTGGCAGTAAATCAGCCCTTTATGTCTATGAGTGAGACAGAGAAGGGGCTGATATGAATGATATTTAATCTTCGCAAAACCCTTTGAAATATGTTTTAATACACTAGTTTTTTTTAAATATTTCTATAGAGTCTCTTCCCTCTTCTTTTTTAATTATAACTTCCACCACTGGCTGGTTGCTAGCGTAACTGTGACCCAAACAACTAGATAGAAGTTAAAATTCCAAACTCAAGTGCTAGAAAACAAAGCCCACAAAAAGATTTGATAAAATTAAGACAGATCGCAAATGGTCTATTGTCAACATTATACTAAACGTTAATTTTAAAATAAACGAACACTTTAACTGAAACAAACAAAACCACCAACCATTTCAATGGATAAATATATTTTAAATGGAGTTATTTTATGCAAGAAAATAGCGCAGCCCATTAAGGCCGATGTATAACATTTAATGCAATGATGAACAAAAGCAGTCGTTATGTGATGACAGTATCCCTTTATGGTAAATGAGAACAAAATCATGCAAACATGGCACACGATCAGATGTAGAATATAGATTGAGAGGTATATTGCTGTCAACTGCAACAAAGGGACCAAGGAATTCTCTCACAATACTTGAAAGTCCTGAATGTCATGTAGTAAGACAGTGGGAAAAGCAAATAGAATAATAGGCTGTGTAGAAACAAGTGTTACCATTAGAACAGAGGTTGTAATATATTGACAGTTTACCACGAGTGTGCTAGCATTCTGCTCAAGTACAGTGTTAATTTCTGCGGCCCTTACAATGGCTTTGTTAGAAATTAATGCAATATACAGAAGTGTTTTTAGAGCCCCCAACCTTTTGGAAGATGATTGGTTTGACACGCTTTGATTTAGGGATACACCAAATCCTAAAATAGGATTCACCCGAACCCTGAATCCTTAACAAAAGATTTGGCCTAATACTGAACCCAATCCTAATTTGCATTTGCAAATTAGGGAACAAGGGGGTGAAAGAGAACCGCGCACTCAGTGAGCTGTTAAAATTTTTTTTACTTCCTTGTTTGTTTGACGAAAATTCTCCTGATTTTTAGGATTCAGATTCTGTTCGGCCAGGCACTTGGAATCAGCCGAATCCTGGATTCGGTGCATCCCTACATTCATTTTATAGATTAATTTGGGTTTCGCTGGGCCCTATACACTACAAAGCCTCCATAATTCTGTCCACTCCAAGCAGCTGTGGGGTGTGCTCCCTTTGTTACAACCATTGCCTATTATCTACAGAAGGAATTGGAGAAAGCCGTCTGAAAGCTAAACCAACATGATATCATAATTGCCTTGTACACTGCAGTCTTTGGTGATTAGAGCTAGTTATGTGTTGAGGTAGGTGTTCAGATTCTACAGAAATGTAAAAGGATTATTACCTTGTTTTCTTATCTCAAACAATCACACACAGCTGTTTTCTAAATAAAAGAGCAAACCCTAGGCACCCAGTGTTCAACAGAACTTGTAGCATTAGGACCAATAATAATTCCAGCATAGTTGACCATACCTCTGAAAAGTGCATTAAAAAATATCTCTGACGGCCTCTATTGACTTGATTAGGAAACACCTTAAACTGCTTATACATAGGCCTGACCTCAAGCCAACTAAACACCTTTGGGATCAGTTAGATGGCTTACTGTGTGGACCAGACCTCATCTACCAAAGTCAGTGCCAAGACACATTCATGCTTTTGTGGCTGAATGATAGCAGGTTCCACCAACAATGCATCAATAGATTGGTTTGCAACTGAACACAACTGTGATGGAGCATGAATAGATTTGTAATCCATCACTTGGGATCTTTATGTTATTATGTAGCCAGCAGTCATCCATTTATTTTCAAGCAACCAAGCCAGATTTACAAAAATTCTCTAACAGGAATAATGTGAAGAGACATTACCTTAACATAGGTTTTGTATTTGTAGGTATCTTTAAATAAAGCTCCTAGCGAGAAGCAGTGTGGTTATTAGAGAAATGGAGGCTGTTCTGGTTACAATGACTTGCACTGCAATATACCAGTGTGTTTCTCATACCCCAACCCCCCTGGGTTAATTCAGTACAGGTATGGGATCAGTTATCCTGAAATACGTTATCAAGAAAGCTCCAGAAAGGCCATCTCCCATAGACTCCATTTTTATCCAAATAATAAATTTTTTAAAAAATGATTCCCTTTTTCTCTGTAATAATAAAACAGATCCTTGTACTAGATCCAAACTGAGATATAATTATTCCTTTGCTGGAAGCAAAACAGGCATATTGGGTTTATTTAATGTTTGCATGATTTTCTAGTAGACTTAAGGTATGAAGATCCAAATTACAGAAGGATCTTTTATCCAGAAAACCCTAGGTCCTGAGCATTCTGGATAACAGGTCCCTTATCTGTACAATGATCTATTATAACTGAGCTATTTAACTTACTGTGCATTAGTTTGCAGTGCATATTGCTATAAAATAATAGCTCCATCATATTGTGCATATTGCCCCAGATCCCACACTAATTGTCTCAAGGGCCAGTTAACCTGTCGGTAGGTATTTGGAGTTAGTGAGAAATCCTGGAAACCACGCAAGCATGAGAACATAAAGAATCCTTGCAGATATTGCCCTTTCCGGAATTTAACCTAAGCCCAATAGGGGGCAACTAGTGTTCTCTGCAAGACTAAAATAAACTTGGAAAACAGTACATATTATTGGAGCTTGCTTCTGTATGTTCTTTATACTGCATCTGCATTTCTGGAGGTTTATAACCTGTGTTCTTATATATATTTTTTCAAATATATATATATAAATATATATATATATATATATATATATATATATATATATATATATATATATATATATATATATATATATATATATATAATGTAATATTCAAGAGAACCAGCACTCCCATATAAAAAATTCTCATCTACTGTTGCATCAATGTCTAACGTTTCAGTCCCTGAGAAAGGTCCTAACAAGGACCGAAACGTTGGACATTGATGCAACAGAAAGAAATGAGAATTTTTTATATGGGAGTGCTGGTTCTCTTGAATATTATTTTATATATATCCTAGCTGTGCACCCCGGCTTGGCGTGCGGATACTCACTGGATATATATATATATATATATATATATATATTTCAAAGCTGCAATGGGGCTGTTGCCATGCTTAGAATTTTGATCAAATTTCCCTATATTTCTTAGCTGCAGGATGCCCTGATGAACAGAGAAAGAGAGCTGGAAACACTAAGACTGGATACGGAGATACGGGAGCAAGCAGCCCAGGCCACGATTGCTGAGAAGACTACAGGTAATGCACCACCCTTACGTAGGTAGCCCATGTGTTTGCTAGAATGACGTGGCTCACTTAATAAAAGCTGTATTTACTCAGGGAGGGGAATGACTTATTTTTCTGGACTTTTTGTTGGCGGTTTGGAGCTGCTTGTGTGACTTTGCATTTCAGATCCTGGTACCGGTATTAGCAAGGACTCTGCCTGCTTTCAAACTGATTTGGGCATTAAACGGTTTGTTAGCACCATGTCAATCCAATCACAAAGAGTGTGTTTGTTTAGTTGGAAAGGTCTTGAACAAACAGTCAGAGAGGGAGAGAGGAGGAGGAGGGGGTGCAAAGGAGGCATAACAAGCCAAGAATCTGTTCTTCACTTTAAATGCTTTTCTCATCATCCCTGGCTGCCTTCAAGCAAAACTGTTGTCCTTTTCCATTAAAGGGATATGAAGCCTAATAAAGATTATTCAAGTATTTTAATAAAAAAGAATATGTATATATTATTGCTTTTAGACCTGTACCCTGACTTCAATTTCGAAAACTGAGTACTGCCTGCAAGGTGTTTGTATTTTCTGGGTTTACTGCTAGTACTCTGTTTTCCTTCCACACACTGAAAACATGCAGGCAAGTTATTTGGCTCCTGATAACATTGACCCTATTGTGTGTTCTGTCACACTGTGTAACATTGCTATATAAATATAAAATAATTATAATAATGGGCACCATCTTTGTTTATAAATAGACTTTCTTCAATACCAAAAACAAATTCTCTGAATTTACCCTAGGTAGCTTAGATATATCATGCCATGTATGTCCTATTCAACTGGAGGTCTGCAGGTCAGACCCTCCAAGAAATATTTATGTGCCCCAGCATGCTCTGGATTTCCATGATCCAGCATCATTATTTTATAATAATCTAGACCCCAAACATTTTAAATTGTGAATATGTCGCCCAAACCATGGAAAATCTTGGACAACATTGTCCTATATTAACAACAAAACAATTTCCTTGTGTTATCAGGGTGTTGCTAATCCATTTCTTGCAATGTCGATGCCCAACTGCTTGAAAGTCATCCCTGGTCTACAACTACAGGCATTTACAAATTATTTTGCACAAGATCTTCCCAAGCTGTGGCCCTGTTTATTGTATATGACTGGGAAATATCACAAGTTGAAAGAGGTTACTACTCTGTATTGTAGGCTAAAAATCTGAAGTTCTAATCATTATTTTATTATCATGTTACCCAATACAATGTCAAGGGCATTAACTCAAGGGATGAAAACAGAATTATGCCTCTTTATAGGTCCCTGGTAAGGCCTCATCTGGAGTATGCAGTACAGTTTTGGACTCCCGTCCTTAAGAGGGATATAAATGAGCTAGAAAGAGTGCAGAGAAGTGCAACTAAACTGGTTAGGGAGATGGAAGACTTAAATTATGAGAGTAGACAAGGTTGGGGTTGTTTTCTCTGGAAAAAAGGCACTTTATGAGGGGACATGATTACACTTTACATACAAGAAAATACTTCAGCAGCACTCCGATTATGGTGAAAAAATTGTTGCTTTATTCGTGCCTCAAGCTAAGCGCTTAGCTTGAGGCACGAATAAAGCAATTTTTTCACCATAATCGGAGTCCTGCTGAAGTATTTTCTTGTACGTGAATCAGACCTGGGCAGACAGAGTCACAGACGGCACCAGACGCTGCAAAGAGTGGTGAGAGTGTGTGTGTAGCACTACTTTGTGTTTGTTTGATTACACTTTACAAGTACATTAGAGGACATCATAGACAAATAGCAGGGGACCTTTTTACCCATAAAGAGTATCACCGTACCAGAGGCCACCCCTTTAGACTAGAAGAAAAGAACTTTCATTTGAAGCAACATAGGTGGTTCTTCACAGTGACAGTGAGGTTGTGGAATGAACTGTCGGGTGATGGCTGATTAAGTTAATGCCTTTAAGAATGGCTTGGATGATTTCTTGGACAGACATAGTATCAAAGGCTATTGTGATACTAAACTCTATAGTAGTATAGATATGGGTATATATAATTTATGAGAAAGTATGGAGGGGTGTGTGGATGGATGCTGGGTTTTCATTTGAAGAGGTTGAACTTGATGGACTTTGTCTTTTTTTTCAACCCAATTTAACTAGTTCTTTGCAATTAATGTTTTTTCATTCATATCAGTGCTTTTTATTTTCCATTTGTGTCTACTACAAGACACAAATGGAATTTCACCCTTCTTGTAAGCATAGACCCCTCTTCCCAACCAGACTCCCAATATCTCACTGGTCTGTTTCCAGTCCATACCTTTCGGCCAGTGATTGCCTACCAGGAGCATGCACACTGGAAGCTAGAAACAAATTGATTTCCAGTGCACATGCTCCTGATTGGAAGTTGATGCTAGGAAGGAGGGGACAGGAAGCGATAAGGCGTAAGGAGTAGATCAATTTGGTGTCTGTTTTGTGTGGTTGGTGAAGGGTGACCTGTGCAGTAGCTGTATGCTTACAAAATTGGTTTAGTTCTTCGTAAAGGCCAAATAGTTTGGATATACGGACGTTAAAGGTGTTCGCTTCCAGAATACCTGTGGGGACCTGCTTCATTATTTCTAGAATCAGGAGAAGCAGCAGAAAACAGAAGGAGATAAAGTACAGCTTTTCATTTTAATTATATCTTCAATTATGTTTAATGAATGTATATTGTAGCTCATCCTTTGTTGGTGAACTGCATATCAGTTAACATTAGTCAAATAACTTTTCAGCAGCTCAGAGCTGATCATGTTCATGAGCTAGATATTGAAATATTTGATAAAGACAATTTAAAAACCACAGGGATCAAAGGTGGCTCAGGTAATCCATAAAATAAAGGAAATGTATGGCACAGTATTAGAGACAACGAGCAGATTGATGGATGGTATTTTGCTGAATTTCCATTGGCCATCTGTGCAGTAATAAGGTAACCTCCACCACTATTACCAGATAATACCTTAATACAACGATTCTCATATTGAATTCTGTTATCTGTACAACACATGTGAAGTGAGACCCTGCTTTGGGAGAGGCTGCATCTGTTTCTACAGAGGCCAGATAAACTTTGTCCCATAAATGCTGCTAATAATTCTTATATAAAACTGCCTCTATAGAGCTGCTTATTAGGTATACAAAGAAAATACATCCGGCATAGTAAAGTACAGTACAGGTAAATACATTATGTGTCAGCAGTCACCTCTTAAAAAACAGATAGACCAGCGGTGCCCAAACTTTTTGCCAGATTTGGTGAGGTGAAAATGTGTGGGGCTCGACCATTCAGCCCGACATTCTTTGAACCATTAACATTAAATTACAGGAATCGAGTTATCGTAGCAGTAATATTTGGGCACGTTAGTGAAATGATCTGCCACATGGTCTATACTGCTGCCTGTGTGCTGAAGGTGTTAGCAATAGATACGTACTGGAACGTAGTGAAGCCATACTTCTTTAGTTTACTGTACTGGCACGTCAGTATGTCTATTGACAGCTTCAGCCCTAAAGAAGTGTGCGTAGTAAGTAAGATGTGCCTTAATATTACTGCTATTGGATTCCTGATTGCACTGTGCTGGGGGGCCTCATTATTTTTAATTTCATGATGGAGGCTGAGGGCCGGTGTAAATTTGAAAATGGCCACAATTGGCCCCCGGGCCACACTATGGACATGCCTGAGATAGACTGTGTAGTTTACCTATAAATTATATGCTGTAGCTACATTATCTACATTAATAATAATGCCCCAACCCAAATTTGTATTAAGTTTTGTATGGCACAGAACAGGCATGGAATTCCTTAACCAGAAAACCCATTATCTAGAAAACTCCAAATTATGGAGATGGAAGGACCATCTCCCATATAGTCCATTTTAAGCAAATAATTATTTTTTAAAAAATTATTTCCTTTTTCTCCGAAGTAATAAAATAGTACAGGTATGGGATCCGTTGCCTGGAAAAGTTCCGATATACGGAAAGGCTGTCTCCCATAGACTCCATTATAATCAAATAATGAAATTTTAAAAAATTATTTCCTTTTTCTCTGTAATAATAAAACATTACCTTGTACTTGATCTCAACTGAGATATAATTACTCCTTATTGGAAGCACAACCAGACTATTGGGTTTATTTAATGTTTACATGATTTTCTAGTAGACTTAAGGTATGAAGATCCAAATTATGGAAAGATATGTTACCTGGAAAGCCCCAGGTTCTGAGCATTCTGGATAACACATCCCATACCTGTACCTTGTATTTGATGGTGACTAACCCTAAAGAATCAATATTGGGGGCAAAACAATCCTATTGGGTTAATTTAATGTTAAATTATTTTTAGTATACTTTAGGTGTGGTGATCCAAATTATAGAAGGGGGTCCCTTATCGGGAAAGCCACAGGCCCCAGGTATTCTGGATAATAGATCCTATACCTGTATTGCATAGCCCTACGTTGCACCTGTAAACAATATTTCGAACATTACACAGACTGTACCAGAGACCTGCTCAGCATCCATTAGAAAAGACCCTCTAAGTGCTGATCTGGTACCTAGCTTGCCCAGTGCCTCATCTTAGCATCTTGAGCAAACCACAGTTATCCAAAATTACATTCCCTTAGTGCCAGACCCACCCAGTTAATTGGTGAACCCTTAGGCCGGTGGTCCCCAACCTTTTGTACCCTTGAGCAACATTCAGATATAAAAATAACACTGAACTCTAATGTGGTTCTCCAGAGTGAAATGTATGCTGACCCCTGGTTTTTTATGCAACCAAAACTTGCCTCTAAACCAGCAATTAAAAAATAAGCACCTGCTTTGAAGCCACTAAGAGCAACACCCAAAGTGGTCCCACTGGTTGGGGATCACTGCCTTAGACTGATGGCAGACGAGGAGTATGGCAACTGTGATAAATCTCCTCTTCTGCAGGTGGCTAATCTCCTCCAAACGCTTCCCCAGCGGGGAAATATGCGGCACTTAGTTTTTTCCAAAGTTCCATCTCTAAAAAATCTTTGGGTTACTTTGGAAAAATGAAGCGCCGCATATGTGTTCCCATCAGTGATTTAGATTAGTCACCCGCAGAATACCAACTACCCCATTGAATTTGGTATAAACCTTAGTGACCCACTGGAACATTCATATTTTTTCATTCCATCATTTTGTTTTCTAGAGCATTTGATGAAAACCTTTAGTGGGCCTTTAATATGTACACAGCTTCTTGAGTTGTGGTTTCCCCCAGTGCCCCCAAAGTCTTTTACACAAACCCCCTCGGTGCTCATGCAGTGTTCCTGAAGAAACAGAGGCAGAAAATCAATTGGTATTAAAGGAGAATCAACCTGTATTAAAAAAAAAAAAACCCTACCCTGGGTAGAACTCCCCCTCCCCCACCCCGGGCAAATGCCCCTAATTTTTTACTCACCCCTCTGTGCAGATTCTGGCCTTGCAGTTCACGGCAGCCATCTTATTTTTTCGGTCTTCTTCGGAAGTTTTGGCGAATGCGCAAGTTGGAGTAAATTTCCTGTCCCGAACCACTGCGCATGCGCTGAAAGTCACAAAAATTTCTCAGAAATTTTCATGACTTTCGGCCCATGCGCAGTTGTTCGGGAAATTTACTCTCACTGTGCATCCGCTGAAATGCCGCCAAGACACGAAGATTACCGGAGAAGAAGAATATGTCTGCCGTGAATGATGAAAATTTGTGCGAATAAAAGGGAGGAAATGGAACAACGAACATCTGGGTGCTTAGGGGTGCCCGCTATCTTAATCTGGCCCTGACTGTACAGTATAGAAAAGTACACACAGATAGGACAAACTGTTATTTATTTCTTCATACATACGCTGACACATTTTATCATCGCTTTACAGAGATTATCTTCCTGCCCCAGTGGAGCTTACAGTCCAAGGTCCCTATCAATTTCACACACACAATGGTCAATTTTTTTCATGAGCCATTTAGCCTGGATGTTTTCGAAGTGTGGGAGGAAACCGGAGAACCTAGAGGAAACCCACACATACACAAGGAGAAAATACAAACATAATATGCTGTGATTAAGTGTGATAGGGTAAGAGACACAGAGGAAGGTAGTGCCTGCCCTGTAGGACTTACAATCTAAATGGGTGGATAATATACAAATTGGAGGGACATAGTGCACAAAGACAGGACCAGATAATGTTCTAGTGCTCCAAAAAGTAAAGGGATTAAGAGAATGCCATCTAAGGACTAATTCAGGGATACAATTCCAGAGACAAGGAGCAGTAAGATAGAAAGATTTAAGATAAACAATGACAGTGGACGGTGGGAAAAGACAGTGGCGGAGGAGACAGCCAGGAATTTACAGGGAGACAAGTGAGGAAATGTAGAGGAGCAGAGGAGTGAAGAGTATTCCATGATAGCAGGAGTTTGTATGCAGTCTGTTGCTTACCAGGCAGCCATGATATAGGTTTTATCAGGAAATTAGCTGAATCTCTCTAAGGAGAGAGCATGATCATTCTACCAGCAGAGGTTAGAACTGATTGCAGGGGAGAGAGGCAGTCTTGAAGACAGGTTAGTAGGAGATTGCAGTAGTCTAAGCGGGATAGGATAAGGCCATGGGTTAGGGTTTAGCAGTTGCTTTAGAAATTTAGAGCATATCTTGACAATATTGTGGAGGAGGATTTGTAATACTCAGCGGGCAAGTTATCTCAGATAGTTAACTTTCAGAATGATGCCTACTGTGTTGTTCACACCACTTTAAACCATAACTATTTGTGGATTTCCACTATGGTCATATCTGATTTGGGCTTTTCTGAGCTTCTAGAGAAAAGATCACTTCTGACATGACCCTGAAGGATGGGCAACATAGGAAATGCAACTGCCCTAAATGCATTTACGTACAATTTTTACATAGACTGCACTTTTGATATTTGGAACGATTTTTAAAATCATGACATTTTATATGAAAACAATGATTTTCTGGGATTTGGGGGCAGGCAATGAACATGTATTTCTCAACGTTTCTTTGACCATAAAGGTTTAGGGTGTGGCTTTGTTCATTGAAAATATAACCGTAAAAGCCTTCTTAATCAGTAGGTATTCACATAGCACTGCATTAAAACATATAATGAGAGGTTTAAACCTTTATGTAAGGGTGGCACTTACTTTACTTATGCCAGTTTGGCTTATTAGCAGTGATATAGCCTTAAAATTCAGAGAAGTTTATCCGAACTTGCAGACAACTTTAGGTCTCATCTCTCAATATGGCTTATTAATCCTATATAATAAAGTTGAAGTGTCTCTGCGTCCAGTCCCTGTGTCCGTGGGATTGCGCTACTGTGCATGTGCCCCACAGACCGTCTCTGGCGCTACTGCGCATGTGCCCCACGGACCGTCTCTGGCGAATTTTCTACATATGTTCTAGCGCCCGTTAATTTAACAGGCTTAATGTCTAGTTAATAATAATAAGGCTTCTAGGGGTTATTGGAGAGCAACCAAACAGAAGAGCCAGAGCGGTTAAGGCTAAAAGAAGCCAAACATCATTTAAAAAGAACCCTAACCTTATTGGTAGTATTGTGCTGGCCACCCCAAAACCAGCATCATCCGTGAGTCTGTTGTGTTTGGGTTGGTACAACAACTTTATAGCAGGTCCTGGACAGGCCAAACTCTGTCTATGGCCCCACTGCATCTCCACAATGAAAAATACGTTTTGTTTGTTTTAAAAAAAAAAAAATAAACAATTTACCTCCATCAGTATCAATAAATCAGTCCCAATATGCCTTCCTTCTTTGTTTCCATTGGTAACATTTACTTCACACATTATAAAAATCAGGCTGTTGCACTAGATTTGTTTATTTGTCAAAAATAAATATACCTGAGGTCACGGGTTTCATTTGTTCAAGAATTCCTAGATATTTGATAAGCGTGTTTAAAGATGGAAGTATCCAAATATGTTGGTAAACATCCCCTCTATATCAGCATTGGGAGGGTGTCCCAAACTGGCTTACGCAGAGGGTGATAATATTTGTCCATGTAATATGACTGCTCTGAACCTTCACTGAGCAAATATTGGAGTATATAGCTAAGCAATGAAAAGCAAAGAAATCCTAAGTGATGCTGTTGTATTTGCTTGGGTTTATTAGCTTGATTATGTTTAGTTGCATGTTTTTGTGTGCACTTACTGCCAGGAACCTCTTATTATTTTGTAGTAACATAGTAATAAGCGAGGTGGAAAAACATCTAAGTTTAGCCTGATGGGACTTCTATTTATATTTAAAGTGATTGAAAGACCAAAAATTGCCATTGGCTGCATTAAACAGAGATATCTTCTGTTTTTCCATTAGTATAGGCATTTCCAAGATGACACTCATCTCATGCTGTTGAACTGTAATCCCCATTACTCCACAGTATTGGCCATTGCAACAAATACAGGGCAGCAGGATGAGCATACAGTATTTGCTATACACCGGTATAATACAAAGGGCATTGCTGTTCAGAGTTTCAAAGTTTTTTTGCCACTCTTGGTGTAAGGCTTCTGAAACCCTGCAATACTTACCGGTAAAGAGTAAAAGCTTTATTACTAGAAAACAAAATAAGCCAGAAAACAAAATAAGATAACAATTTTGCCTTATCAATTTTGTCTCTACTGATTTTATAATCAAATGGCTCCCTCCGGTCAAAACCAGAAACCCTCATCTGTTTTCTAATAGGATTGGTAGTAGCCAATCAGAAATGAGCATTCTACATTGACAATAAATTCCACCTCTTAGCTGATCTGCTAAATATACAGGTGTGCCAATAGGTATGCTATAGGCATTCAGATACCGCTTTACGGGAAGCATTTGCCATTGGTGTCGGTTAAGTGCTAAAACCAATTTTAGCAGAATCTTATACAGCAAGTTTAAATTAAAATTTACCCAGTGCTCTCTCATCTGAAGATCTATGCATTGACACTCACTGGATGACATACTGCCAGTTGTTTCTAATCATGTTAGTCTGCAGTTGGGCACCCGTATTTTAGCCTCTACTAACCAAAATTTCCATCACTGTTACTCAGTTATCCTTAATACCAGATAGCCGTTTAGCACCAGTTTGGGTAACTAAAGAAAAACTGTGGAACCATGTTAGCCAGTAGCAAAATAACAAATAAAAAAACAAACAAATACAAAAAGTATTGTAGAAGTGATACCTATATTGGCTAACAATAAAAATACATTGCAAACTTTCGGAGCACCAAGGCCCCTTCGATAGGCAAAATGCAAATGAAAGCTAGAACTGCACAGCATATATTCTCTTAGATCAGTGAAAGGTATTCATGGGCAATAAATTAGGAAGTTACAGATAGATAGAGATCAAATGTAGAGATAATACAATGAATTAGGGTGGGTTGTAAATAGTCCAGGAGTCTGGATTCAGTTAGGTCACATATTGTGACATGAAACCTAAATTAAGGCCCTGTCTTAATGTGTTAAATAACTCCATACATTTGAATTAATAAATCTTCCTTTCCCGTTCAGTTTTAAAGTTCCCTTTTAGAATTAAGACCTGCATGTCCTGAAGGCTGGGATTTTGACTGCAGAAATGTTGCCCCACTGGCAGGGCAGCCATCAGGGGGGAGAGTTGTAGGGGGCCCGAGAGTAAGGGGGCCCCGGCCATGCCACACTTACTTGATTAGCTGGGTCCCCCATCTTTCTGAGAGCTGCTGACTTCGGGAAGGCTTGGACGTTTAAGGGGCCCTGGCCACCAATTTTCTTATAATGTGGGGGGGGGGGGGTCTGGCCACCAATTTTTTTTTCTTATGTGGGGTCCTAGCCACCAATATTTTTAATGGGAGAGCCCTGGCCACAAATATTTTTTTTTATGGGGGGCCCTGACCACCAATATCTTTTTATATTTTATTTATAACATGTGGGAACCCTAGCCACCAAAATTTTTTTGTTTATTTTACTGTGTGGTGGGGGGCGGATCTGTGGGGTGGGGAGGGCGGACCTGTAGGTGGGGCTTGCGGTGGGCGCAGCCCAGGGGGCCCAGGAAATGTTGTCGTATGGGGCCCTGTGATTTCTGATGGCGGTCCTGCCCACTGGTGTATCACATGATTTGGTGTTGATTTTATGTCTGTGACGGTTCATCCTTGTGCGCAATTTTTCCCCTGTTTCACCAATGTATATGCTGTAGAGCACCTAGTACATGTAATCATGTATACCAGATTGGATGAAGCACACAAATAGTAGTCCAGAAAGGTGTAGACTTTTTGTGTATTCGGAATTACAACTTGATCTTTGCACAAGATGTATTTGCAGGTTTCACATCTGTTGCTGTTACAGGAAAATGTACCTGCTTTAGTTGTTTTAGGAAGAGCACTTCTGACAATCATTTTCCTCAGATTAGGTGATTGTCTATAAGACAAGAGAGGTAGTTCTGGGAATATTTGTTTTAGTCAGGTATCTGTATGGAGCATGGGTTGCAGGTCTCTGGCTATTTTTCTAATAATGTTCAGTTGTGGGTTGTAGGTAACTACAATAGGTACCCTGTTGTTTTCTGTCTTTTCTTTGTAATCCAAGAGTGTGTCTCTGGGTATTTGAGTTGCTCTGTGGATTTGATCATCAATTACCTGCGGATGGTATCTCTGATTAACAAAGGTTTTCCGTAAGGAATTGAGATGTTTATTTCTGTCATCAAGGTTTGAGCAAATCCGGTTGTATCTCAGAGCCTGGCTAAACACAATTGGTTTTATTATGTGATGAGGATGAAAACTGTCCCACATAAGATATGCAGGACTGCCTGTTGGTTTTTGGTATAGGGATGTTTGTATGGTTCCATTTTTGATGTAGGTGGTTGTATCCAAGAAGTTGATGTGTGAGTAAGAGTGGTTAAGTGTAAGGTTGATGGTGGGGTGGAATTGGTTAAATATTTGGTGAAATGCCAATAGTTATTTTTCTGATGCTGTCCATATGATAAGTATGTCATCTATATACCGTAAATAGGTTAAGGGCCTGGTGTTGCAGGAAGCCAGGTAATTTTCCTCTAACTGGGCCATAAACAGATTGGCATACTAAGGTGCCTGTTTGCTTCCCATAGCACTTCCCATCATTTGGAGGTATATGGCATCCCCTAAAAATTTAGGGTCAGGTTTCATGTCACACTATGTGGCCTGACTGAATCCAGACTCCTGGACTATATACAACCCACCCTAATTTATTGTATTATATCCACATTTGATCTCTATCTATCTGTAACTTCCTAATTTATTGCCCATGAATACCTTTCACTGATCTAACAGAATATATGCCTTGCCTTTCTAGCTTTCATTTGTATTTTGCCTGACGAAGGGGCTTTGGTGCTCCAAAAGCTTGCAATGTATTTTTATTGTTAGCCAATATAGGTATCACTTCTACAATACTTTTTGTATTTGTTTGTTTTTTTATTTGTTATTTATGGTAACTAAAGAAAATGTTATACGGAGGGAGGATGTAATTCCTACTCCTGGTGGGAGGGAGGAAGGCTGGCAAATGAATCAATGTTCAGGCCCGGATTTGTGGAGAGGCTACCAAGGCCCGGGCCTAGGTCGGCAGGATTTTAGGGGGCGGCATGCTGCCCAACCACACCTACATTGGTTTAGAAACACTGGGGATGAGCAGGAGATGCGATAGTTTTTTAAATCTCCCGTGCACCAGTCCCCATTGCTCCGGTCCTGATGATGAAAATTTGAATGAATAAAAGGGAGGGGATGGGGGCAACAAAGGTCAGCGGGCCTAGGGGTGCCCTCTATGTAAATCTGGCCCTGTCAATGTTAAATTGTTTGCTAGGGGATTGCTGCAACATACACTTTTTAATTCAGTACGGTATAGAAATATAATGTACCTTATTTCATTGTTATTGACTATTTAGCAAGGCAGTTAGTTTTACTATAGTGGGGTCATGGATACCCACCATAAACAGCATTTTGGGCCCTGACACATGTTAAAAATCATTGTTTTTAAAGGAACAGTTCAGTGTAAAAATAAAAACTAGGTAAATAGATAGGCTGTGCAAAATGAAAAATGTTTCTAATATAGTTTGCCAAAAATGTAATATATAAAGGCTGGAGTGACTGGATGTGTAACATAATAGCCAGAACACTACTTCCTGCTTTTCAGCTCTATAACTCTGAGTTAGTCAGCGACTTGAAGGGGGGCCACGTGGGACATAACTGTTCAGTGAGTTTGCAATTGATCCTCAGCATTCAGCTCAGATTCTAAAGCAACGGTTATGAACTATGTCTGTGCCCCCCCCCTCAAGTCACTTATTGGTTACAGCCTGGTAACCAATCAGTGGAAACCAAGAGAGCTGCAAAGCAGGAAGTAGTGTTCTGGCTATTATGTTAGACATCCAGTCTTTATACATTACATTTTTGGCTAATTTACTATTCTGGCTAATTAACTATTTTTATTTTGCACAGCCTATCTATTTACCCAGTTTTTATTCTTATACTGGACAATTCCTTTAAAAGAATGTAATGGTTTGTTTTAAAGGTGAAAAAGAAAGTTACCATTTAATTGGCCTAATCAGTTTTTGATTCATTAAACTACCACTAGAAATCTAAGGAGCATGGAACAAGTTGATCAATATTGTATAGGCCTATATACAAGAGCCTGGAATAATAATCAAGCAAATTTAATGTAAGAGGGGTCAATGACTGTAGTACAGTGTGCCATGCATGTAAAGGTTTGCACAGTCTCTACTTTTGTATTGTTTTTACAATATATTTGTATGGGTCTTTTTGTTTCTTTGTAGTTAAGTGGGTATTAAAATAAAGTTTTAATTCAAAAGTAGAGGTGGCTAAGTGTGGGTTAATTGTAGGCTCAATTCTGCAGTAAACACCCCTGCCACAGGTGTAATCGCAATATGCATTAGGAAAACAGGAACTGTGAATGAGCCAATGAAGCAGTACTTGCTGCAAAAAGTGTTTATTCCAACAACATGTTTCGGGCACACAGGCCCTTTATCAAGTATGAGCAAGTACTGCTTCATTGGCTCATTCACAGTTCCTGTTTTCCTAATAAAATAAAGTTTTAGTTGTGTATATCAGTCAAATACAATATAAATCAATTGTCTCTCATTGCTGCATATACAGTAGGATAGCAGTGGCCGATAGATATCAAATAGGGTTTAACCTTCTTCCAACTTTCCATACAATCCAATCCAAAAAGTTTTTTATACAGCTTTTTGGATCTTTGAAATATTACAAATGTGAAACAGAATTCACTTTGAAGTAAATATATCCAGCAAACTTAAGATGAAAACACAATATTTACTCCTGAACCAAAACCAGATTAGTTGTGATCAAAAGTGGCACAAGCTGACACTTAAAGCAGATAAATGTATGCATTAATTACCATTTAGAACCTTCATATAATATAGGATTTATATAATTTTCCTTTGTTTATATAGTAGCATTACATTACACAACACTTTGCTTAGATTGTTCATCATTCACATCTCTATTATTACTTCTGCAGCTCTGGTAGAAGAGGTGTACCGTGCACAGCGTGAGAGAGATGAGGCGCTAATGGCACGACTCAGATTGGCCAATGAAGAACGTGATGAAGCTCTTCTACGAGTGCAGAGTCTTCAGTTGTACCTAAAAGAGTGAGGATTTCTTCCCTGAAACAAGCTCTGTATACAAACACTTTCTTTAAGTGTCTCTTTTAATGTTTCAGATTTGCTCTACACTGGGCATACTTCAAAATGTAGCTGTATTATGCTACATGATAATTAAGGCTTACACCAAATGGGCAATCCATAGTGCAAGTCTGATAACTAACATTAAGGGGGTTATTTATTAATGTCTAAATGCTAAAAACGCAAAAAAACAAACATTTTTTTTTACTATAAATTCTAATTTATTATATTCTGATGCTGCAGAAGGTCAGAATCCGAAAATCCGCAATCTCAGACCTGCCCAGGTTGTATACTGTATAAGTCAATGGAAAAGGTCCCTATCCTATTTGGAAGTTTCTGTGGTCTGTGCTGGAATTTGCCAGAAAATCTAACTATTTTGGGCTTTTTGGGAAAACCCTGCAAAATAATCATACGATTTGGGTTTTTGCTTGATTTTATCATGTTTTCCCTGATCCAATTAAATCCTTATTTTTTTAATAATAAAGTCAAATCGTGTATTCTAGTTTGGTCTGACTTTTTTATTTTAAAATAATCAGCATAATTTGGATTTTGATAAATAACCCCCTAAGTGACTGGGAAGAACTTACAATGACTTGCAAAATACAATTGAAGCCCGTTAAGAGCTATTCGGTGCTTTGTGAAACAGGTACCTATTAATATGTATATTTCACTCTCATTATACGATGGGTAATATGTTATTGTCTCAGCTCAGAGAAGCACTGGGATCACTGTTAAATATCTAAACTCCATATGACTTTAGGGTTGTCTGCAGTAGGCAAGTCTAGAGCTCATATGGCCCTTAGGGTCTGCTGGATTTGGATATTCTGAACTCCTGTTAGGGGCATAATAAATTAATCTGCTTTTAATTAGTTCTGACCATATTTATTAGTTTAAAATAATGGATTATTAGAGTCCACAGCTTCCAATAGCTCCACTACTGGTTGGGTTTAGTGGATTTAGCTGAATTTGGATATTCTGAACTCCTCCTAGGGGCATAATAAATTAATCTGCTTTTAATTAGTTCTGACCATATTTATTAGTTTAAAATAATGGATTATTAGAGTCCACAGCTTCCAATAGCTCCACTACTGGTTGGGTTTAGTGGATTTAGCTGAATTTGGATATTCTGAACTCCTCCTAGGGGCATAATAAATTAATCTGCTTTTAATTAGTTCTGACCATATTTATTAGTTTAAAATAATGGATAATTAGAGTCCACAGATTCCAATAGCTCCACTACTGGTTGGGTTTAGTGGATTCTGTGTTGGTTTTTTGGATCAGTTTCATCTGCTGCCCTTGTATGAATAACCATAACCCTCTACTTAAATTTTCTCAGTATAGGTTTATGTTCATATGGGCACCGTAGCTCCTTGACTCCTTTACTTGCCTGTCTGTTAAGTATATTAATTACATTATAAATTGCTTTCTCTAAATACATTTGAGAAGAATAAAGAATGTTTTATCTTTTATTTGGACATGGCAGAGGTGCTGCATTTATAGACACCGAGGCCCTATTTGTGTCAACTGTGGATTTAGAAAATTCCACATAGTTAATGAGTAGCCTTTACTGGCTCAGCATCACATGGGTAAAGTAGAGGTAGTGTGTTTTTTAAACCCTAACAGTGAGGTTGTCATGTTGGCAACATCGCTTATTTCATTTTTAAACTTTTAACTCCCATCTGATCATATCGGGGTTAATGGAAAAAAAGAAACCTAGCTGCTCCCGGTATAATATTGTAAAAAATTTATCCAGGGGTTTTAATTTTAGCAGTAAAAGATGAGGCAGCAGGAGCCCTAATTAAAAAGAATTGATCAATAAAAACATGTGAATCGCCTGATTTATGCTGTCATTTCGGCACATATGAAGAAGTGATCCCTGTAGCTGTATATTGCGGCAAACATTAATAAGTTAACAGGCTGCAGCTGAGGAGAGATGAGCTCGGCTTTATTGAAAGATTCAGCGGAACAGCTGGCTCCATAATGCTGCAGGAGTGCAGGGCGTCCCCTGAAGACACTCAGAGGGAAATTACTTCAGCTCCCAAAGATTTGGAAAGAGAATTCATTTTGCTTCTGAATGGAACATCACTTAGCACTCCACTAGTGTTTTATCCACTCCCTTAACTCATCTCTCTTTCTTGCTACTTTCCTTCCTAGGCTGGAAGATCTAAATCCTGAAGAAAGCGACATGGTAAGCTTCCTTCCAAGGATACATTTCCTCATTGGCTTTTTAAAAAATTTTTCATTATGACTTGCACTTCCTGTACCAGTGTACCAGATTGTACAAAATAAAAAGCACATACCTATTGAACACATTTTAAATGATTTCATCAATATAATTCCTTTTTGATTGCAAGCTCTTGTGAACCCTTGTTTTACATTTATTGCTTGTCCCACTTTGTTGTATTGTTATTGTAAAGTGGCACAACCTTTTATTTGGGGAAAAATTACATTAGTCTCATAGCTTTCCAAAATATTCTGTCATTATGTAGAGAGGGGTAAAGAGCGTAGAGAATAAAGTGCATTATGAGCAGGAGGTGGGACTAAATCATCCCCCTCTTCCCACTTGACTCTGTGGAGTCTGGAAGAAGGGAGTTACTTTTAAATGAGTATGTTATTTTTTTGGCACTGGGAAATATTTGTAAAAAGTGTTTGTCAAACTTTTTCATCATAGCACAATTTAATTGGTGTGTAAAAGCAGGGATGTATCTTTGACAGCAAAGCACACAAAGAACACCATTCATTTCCGTGGCAATTCGTTATTTGTGCCAGATGCTTCACTAGTGTCTGCTGTGAAGAAAGGATTTTATTTTAGAAAGATAAATCTGTACTTAAAGTGCCCATACCTCATATATAAAGGTATCCTAAATGTCTTATATTTAATTTTTTAATATATTTGTTTCATTTTTATCCATATATAATTAGTTCAGTTTTCATAAATTAACATTTGCTGTGAGGTGTTTCCTCTATGGTGCTAGGTGTTCTTAATCACTCGTCCAGTCCTGCTCAAGTCTCAAAATCTTGCAGTGATGTGAACACATTTTTTTTACCGAAGGTTTTGATCCACTGTTGTCCTAATTCTCTTCTAAAAAGACACAATCTCAGCCAGGAATCTGTTGCTTTGTAATGGAAAGACTGGAGATTCAAGCCAGCCATACACGTGCTGATAAAAGCTGCTGACATGGTCCCCACGCAGCTTACGCCCCATGTATGAGGGACCCTGACCTGCCTGCCCAACCAATATCTGGCTACAAATTGGACAGATATCAGTTTGGCAAATTTGAAAAACCCATCAGAGGAGAAACGCATTGTTGTGTAGATGTGATCCTCCTATGCCATCCTGTACAATCTGGTCGTTGGTTTTAGGCTTGATTTGACCCAGTGTTTGGATGGCTAAATGGGCCAAGATCTGTTTGGTGAATCTCACTGTGTATGGCCACATTAACTCTGACTACCCTTTCCTAATGGTAACTAACTTACTTACAAATACAAACTTTTTTTTTTTTTTTTTTACAAATCAATAGCAACAGATTCAATACCTGGCGATTGTAACTATTGAAATGCAATTAAAGAGTAATAGACATTGTAAGCATAGCTTATTATGGGCATAGAGCATGTCTGCACCTTTACTCGCACCCGCATATACACTTACACATTTGACTGGTTTCTGTTAGAATAATTGCCTCATCTGCCCACTAGATGGAAATATTGTTCTGGAGTCTATGGAGAATGATTCAGCTGAGACAAGCAAGGAGACAGTTCACACTTAGAAGTATAAATAAGAATAATTAATATTTAATCATTACTTATGTGACTGATTATTGTGTGTACTGTAAATGCTAGATAACTCTATTTTTTAAATGGAAGGTAATCAAGCATTCTCCAGAAGATGTCCTCTTTCTGCATATTATGATATGTCCAGTCACTCACTCTCCTTTTGTATGACCTACAGACACTGCAGCAGCTATTGGCCCAGTTGGGAGAAGCAGAAGGAGGTGCTGCAATTCAGCAAAATGGAGCACTTATACTAGAGCGGATTCGGCAAAGTCAAGAGAGAAGAGAACATATCACAACTGAAGAAATGGGAGCCGTCATCCAGGAAAGGGATGCTGCTCGCGCTCAGGTCAGGAACCAGCCATAGCGTCTTGTTTTAAATAGGGAAAGTAGTTTTTTTTATCATATTGATAGGCTAGCTATGAATTCACTTATCTGGTTGTTGCCATAAGTGATGTGTGTGGGTCTGAAACCTGTGGGTCAAGCTGACACAGCACACTACATGTGGATCTCAGGCAGGTAGCAGGTTCTAAAGGTCAAGCCAAAACCCCTCCGAGCTGTCGGTTATGTCTCTATGTGTCCACATTGCAGCCTCAAAGGATAAAGGAGACCTAGTGTGTGGAAAAACAAGAAAGCGCCAATGCATTATACTCATTTAAATTTTGAAGGAAAGTGCTCAAAAAAAATTTATGTTTGGGGCTGATTTATTGAAAAATTTCTGCAAAGACCCTACTGGCCTTGCCCAACCACTCCGCTTCCTGTTTCCTCCTTTCCCAGGCTGTGCAGGGTAGCCGGTAGTACAAACTGCACTGTAGGATAGGAACCAATCAGCAGCTATGCTAACATTATAAGGGACTGAATCCTGTCTCTGCTTGTGTGATTGCATGGCTGTGATTGGCTACCCCCCTCCGACAGTATTTCTGCCAGGGACCGTTAGGACACGCCAACCCTCATTTGAAACACAGATAGGGACCAGAGAACATCTGTGGGGAGCTCAAATAAAGGAGGCATTTTTAAAGACAATATTAATTTACACCCAAAAGTAAAACCAGCACAATATAGTATACATTATTGCCTACACAATTACATTTTTTTTTTTTTTTTTTTTTTTAAAATGTATCCTATGTGTCTCCTTTACTAGGGAGTAGCTATAATAGGGTTTCAGCTATACTTCCTACCTGAGTGGCCATGTGCAGCAGATGGAGGAGGCAAGATATCGGGCAGTGCTTTTGAATAATGGGTCAGTCTCAACTAAAAATATTATTTGTCAAACACCATTTTTAGCACCTGGATGCCAGGTTGTCTGATGGGAGAGGAGCCTCACATCCAGCTTACTGCTTCAATGTATTTGTTTCTGAGAAAGATTTATGAAAGATCAAATGCATAATACAGAAGGATTCCCAACGGTTTACTGTCATTTAGCATTTATCAAAATTTTCCAGTTAAAAAAGTTGCTGTAGTTAAATATAAAATGATTGGTAATGTCTTGCTGAAAGGTGAAAGCCCAGTAAAATGTGGTAACCTCTGATAAATTGGCCCCAGTGTAATTATTTCTCTTTATTTTTTAATTGCTGGTTTTGTTAAAGTGTGTTGTTTTATGACACTTGTGTTTATTATTCCCAAAACTAAAAAAAGTCATTATTTATTCCATAGGTAAACAAGGGGTTAAAAGAATGTCTTTTGGCCCTGTCTCCCAAAATATCTCATATTCCTGTGCTTTTGAATGCACTGGGGCTCACAGTACCTCGTTGCTTTCTCAGGCTGCAGATGCTTTTGCGGGTACAAAGCAACCTTAGAATTTGTAGTCAAAGGTTGCCAGCTAGCAGCTAACTGATTTCCCTTCCTAACGCAGTATAAACATTCACTTGTCTTCCTGTAAACCCTGCCAAATTCCATAATTCCAGTAGCAAAGCAGCTTAAATAGGGTAGAATGTCGTCAAAAAGAGGCAGAATTACCGAGCTGGTCTGTAGCAAGTCGTAAAAAGCCCACTTTCGCGCAGCAGACTAAAAGGAGAAATGTGTTTTTTTTCCCTTACACAAGATGTAATTGACTTTTCAAAATAAGCACTTTCTTTCTGATTGCGGAACTTTCTATTGGTGAGTGCAAATTAATTAAACATATTATATATATATCTATATATATATATATATATATATCTATATATATATATGTGATATTTACAGTAAAAATCCAAATGCGTATATGTGCCAGAAAGAAACAAAGTGAGAGTAAGCAGTTGTGGGTCTTTGTAAGAACATAAAAACTGCATTGTGATCTGCCCACCCCTTTGGCGTGTTTCCGTCCGACATCATCTCACACCTGCAGTAATGGGTATATTCTCAGTAGCTCATAAAAAGAGACTGGGTGCTACAGAACATGGTCAATATAAAAGAACAGTCTTGATAACTGCCCTGAAATTATTCAAGCCATTCTGGCCATTCTATACCAGTTATAGGGGGAAATTTACTAACCTGCGAAAATTCGCCAGCGACGACTTCACACCCATCGCTACACTTGAGCAGATGAAAATTTGCTCAGACAACGCTAATTTACGAAAATGCGAAGTTGCGTCCAGGGAGCCGAACGCTGGCAAATTTTCGCTCGCATTACATCGGCAATTAGAGAAGATGAGCTAGCATTCAATTATGTCTGGCGCAACAAGAGTTGTTATATTGCCATATACATGAGCCCACTGTATAGTTTATGTTCCATATGTTAGAAAATGTATGGGGGAACCTGGTTATCCAAAAAAACATTTTTAAGGACTTTTGCAGGTTAAACGCCAGCGTTTTTTGGGACTTGAAAAAATTTTCCATGAAAAATTGAGGAAGTCCTATGTACTTGCACTTCGCCTGATCTGAGCTGGCAAAGGCAAGTCTGGCGAAAGAGGTAACGTTCAGTAAAATCCGCATCTTAGTGAATTTGCAGGGTTATGTCCATTAGCCAGAGCGAAAATTCGCCTGGCGTTAGAGTGCGAAGCAACGCTAGCGTCTATCTCCTTCGCTAGCGAAGTGACGCCTGCGTCCGTTAGTAAATTGGCAAAGTAATGAAATTACATCACGCTGCGAATCTTCGACAGCATTAGTCACTTCGTACTTGTGCCCCATAGACTTTATTAAATGCTGCTGCTTTTTTCTTACACACATGGACTCACGTTTGTGTTTATATTTATTTATTTATTTATTTATTTGGGATAACAAATTTTTACTTCATTTTCATAACTTGTCTGCCAAAAATCATTTTAAACATTAAGGGGTTGTTTATTAAAGTTTGAGTTGTGTTTTCTATGAAAATTTGAGTTTTCAAGTTTTTGTCAAAACTAAAATTTTTGGGTTAAGAAAAAACTAAAATTTTTTGGAAAAAACTCAAATTTATCGAGATTTATTATGCCCAGACCCTGGAAATAACTTCAATCTGAAATGACACCATCAAAAACCTGTCTAGGTCATGTAGGAATCAATGGCAGAGGTCCCTTGAACCATTTGAAGATGTTAATTGCCTGCATGATGTTCAAGTTGTTTTTTTTTTTTTTGGAGGGTTTTGCCCAAAAATTCAGTTCAAGAAATTCAAGTTTTTTCTCACCAAAAACTTGATCAATTATAGTTTTTGAGTTTCACAACTCGAACTCGCAGAATTGAAAACATTTTTAAAAATTGGAATTATTTGCTTACAATGCACTCTTTGGGAAGTGACCTCCCACTAATCCAGAGCTTTCTTGATAATAGGTTTCCCAATAAGAGATCCCACACCTGTACCTAAATTACTAAATAAGTGCATTTGTTTCATGTGACCTCTTTTCTTTAGTGTATGCAATCCCCATTTTAAAAACAAATGCTCTGTAAGGCTACATATTTATTGTTAGTTATACTTTTAATTACTCAACGTTCTGTTCAGGCCCTCTCCTATTCATATTCCAGTCTCTTATTCAAATCAATGCATAGTTGCTAGGGTAATTTAGACCATAGCAACCAGTCTGCTGAAACTGCAAACTGGAGAGCTGCTGAATAAAAAACTAAATAACTCAAAAACCACAAATCATAAAAAATGAAGCCCAATTGCAAATTGTCTCAGAATATCACTCTCTACATCATTATAAAAGTTAATCTAAAGTTGAACAACCCATTTAATGTCTCCTTGGCTAGGCAAGGAGACATTCAATAACAAGGTTTACAGTACAGCTACAGTTAACCTTCTGTATGTAAGTAAATATTTCTGGGTCTGTTGTGTGTATATCTTTGTGTGTGTGTTTACAGAAGGAGGTGTGAAGTTGGTAAGTTTTTTTCTAATGTGGGTCAGCAAAGCTGGGCATCACATAGATGGGATAAACTTGATGAACATTTGTCTTTTTTGTAATTCAACTAACCATGCAATGCTATGACAGCAGTGTCATAACTTTTATACAGCAGATCTTGTGACCATTGTGGCTACAGTGGGAGAAGGGGTCCCAGAAAGAACCCACACTACAAAACACCAACTCTATACCCTCCCTGATGCCTGTAAGTAGTGATGGGCGAATAAAATCGCCTGGCACGAATTTGCGGTGAATTTACGCGTTTCGCCGGCGTTAAAAATTTTTTGACGTGCGTCCAAAAAGTAGCTTGCGTCAAAATCGTCACGTCAACAATAAGCAAACGCCCATTAACTTTAACACCAGTGTCAGCTTGGACGCATGCGTCAATTTGCGATTTTCAAGATTTTTCATTAAAATGTTTAATTTTCACAATTGCAGGAAATTCGATAATTTTTTGGCGAAACGAAATGGAAGAATTTCGCCTATCACTACCTGTAAGCTTTATCCAACTCCCTGCCTGCACCTATTCTGTATCCTCCCTCCTTCCTGCCTGCCCTAACCAAAACCTATGTGAAAGGAGGGCACAGATTGCACGGCCATAATAGGGGGCCCCAAAACTTTATTTGCTGGCCTGGCTTTATACGCGACAGCATGACAGCATATCTTAATGTTGCAACATCTAACATCCCTAAAGTATTATTACTACGCCTGTGTAAAAGATTCACACTTAAAATAACAAGTAATAAGAGAATGGCTTAGTTTGGTAATGCAAAGTTTGTTACTATGGATATTTAGTTCCCCTGAGAATCAATATACCAAAAGCAGAGAGAGAATGTATGAGGTGGGAGACGCATGCTGTGTGCACGATAAAGCACAGCAAGCATGGCTGTAACATTAAAGTCAGCAGATCCAGGAGATGTCCAGGATTTTTTAAGTCCAATGAAGGTCTTTGCTCATGGGCTATTTAGTGGCAGCTTTTCCACTGATCCTAAAGCTGGCCATAGATGTCAAGAGTTTTAAAAGATCCAATCGTTATCGTGAGACCACGATTATTTCAAAATGATCGTTTAAATGTATGATGTGTCCATCAACTAAAAACCATTTCAGGCGCTGTTACCAACAAAACTGAGGGGAGCTGCCTTCTTGTCCCTGCAAACATAGATAGATAGATTGCACTGCGACCGATATTTAGATTTTTTAACCTGGCCGATCAATTTTCTGACAGATGTCGGACGAAAAATCATAAGATGTACGATCGTTCGAATCCCACTAACTTCATGATAATTTGACGGATTGGTCGGACTTCGCTAAAATCTGTCGTTTGGCAAGAAAAATCTTTGCGTCTATGGTGACCTTTAGTAAGGGTAATGGGAAACTGGAATCATTTTTGGGGAATGTAAGTCAGCCTGAAAATGGCAGTGGCTGATGGTTTCCAGTATTGAGGGGAGTATGGTATCTGTAGCTTCAGGCATTACGTTTTGTCTTTATTGCTCAAAGGCTTCAAGGCTATTTATCACAGCTGTGTTCCATCAATGTAAGCTTTTGCTATGCAGAGCGATTTGTGGCAAATTTCTGCATTTTGCCCTTTAGATTTTTTCCTCTTCCTCGAAGACAATTTGCCCCAGTCTAATGTCAGATGAGGTAACTTATGCTGGCTAAGAAACTGCATGTTCAGGTTTCCATTGAGTATCATCACGACTGGTGCAGGGGGGTTTCAACCTTCCACCTCAATTTTCATTATACTTATAGGGTTTAAACTTATATGTTGCATACACATCTTTTATTATGTTATTGTAATTATTCAATTCCAATAATTATTCTCAATATCTATTCTTTGTGTGATCAGACGATCCTAAACAAGGTTTCTGACTTTAACTTTTCTTTTATTTAGACCTAAAATCATACATTATTATAGTTGGGAAATGTTGTTTGTAAACATTGTAAGAACTAAGCTCCTGTACAATCATTTGCTAACAATTAAACTTGTAAAAGTGCTAATAACTACATATCCCTGTTTATTAAGGCTTGTTGCTGGTAGTGATAAACTGGAAGTGCTCAGCCGAGATCTGTCATAGCCAAAGACTATACAAATATGCAAACTAAACCATGTCAGTGTATCAACAAATACAGAGGTATAAACTCAAATATTTGATGCTCCTTCTGAGCACATATTTTCAGACGAATAAAAAAACAAATTACTACAGGACGGATAAATATTGACACTCGTCCTTAGAAAGGGAAAGAAAAAGCTCTATCCAGGTCTCCTTCTGCCAAAGTGTGTGTGTATATTTGTAATCACTGCTGTGATATAACGGAATTCTGAGAAGATCATGCGTAAGGGCAGGTCTTGGCAGACTGGCTGAAGGATTTCCACTTCATAGTGCAATTAGGCAGTCATTTCCTGCATAGCTCCTGAGGGGTACAGACTTGCTAGAAGGGGTTAGTTTGCACCAGAGGAAATCTTATAATGCCTTTCTTCTGCATTTAGTTCTCAAGACCTTTGTTGGAACCACTGCAGTTTATTCACAAGTGGAAAATTGTTAGAGTTCTCACCATTCATTCTCAGTTCTTGGCAAAGTTTAAAATCTTTTATCTCATAAGGTTATAAAAATGTAGGCTCACCAAATCTGCAGCCATTGGAAGACACAAATAGTTCCATATTTAATTTGGGTTAAAAAAAGACAATAATCCATTAAATCTAACCCTTCCAAATTGCTACAACAGTGTATGTGTGTATATGTATATATATATATATATATATATATATATATATATATATATATATATATATATATATATATATATATATATACTGTAAATAATTCGAAAAGAAGTCTGCAAACTCAGATCTTAAAAACAAAAAATATAGATTGCTGGGCAAAACATTAATATGCTAGCAATAAACTTATATTTTTGTTCTTTAAGACCTGAGTATGCGGACTTCTTTTCAAATTGAATAACGCTGCTGTGGCTCTGCACCCAGGCAAGTAACTACATTTGTTTAATATAAAACAAGGGAAAGTTGTGCTCACCATTCTTTTAGTTTTTTTTTTTTTAAACCAATAGGCGGAGGTGGCTGTGACCACAAAATACATATAGACAAATACAAGAGTCCTCTATACTCAACCCATTATCAATATATTTAAGACATTGAGACATTTTGTGCCCTGAGCTACTAAAAAATGCCTTGCCAGGGATTGTTTGTCCATATATTGCAATATATTTAAGCTGGCCAACTACATCAAAGTCATCCCATATCTGGCCAGTCCTACACTCAACTTTCATCTGATTCATTAAGAATTTTACTGCTTCATTATACATTTTACACAGGGACTATGTTTTACCTGCAACTTTCAAAGTAAAACTCCCAAACTTGGCTGCCCTTTTATTAGACACCAGTGATAATATTAATAATGGGACCAGCATTCTCTTGTATTCAATTTAAAAGAAACAACTCTGTATTTCACATACCACTTGTGTCCAACGTTTCGGTCCACATTAGGTTCTTTATCAGGCATAACAAATAGTGACATATATATAGGTGGCTCTTCTCTCAATGCCTGCTCTCCCAACCCCCACTTAATGGTGTCTTTGGAAGAGATCATGCTAAATAAAGAGAAAAGTAGGTATGGTCTTTCTCCCCCAAAAGATAACACTTTCTCTTTTTTCACTTAGTTATGACTGATGCTTGGACACTCCCTTGACAGGGCGCATCAGCTTATGCATACTTTGTACAAACTTTGTAACTAAAAGTGTCTATTTTTACTAGAGTTACAGTTCAGTTGTGCAAAATAGTCTTTCGTAGTGGCCTATATATTGGAGTGCTGGGGATAATTTCTGTAGTAGTGTGTGTATATATATATATATATAGATATATATATATATATATATATATATATATATATATATATATATATATATATATATATATATATATATATATATATATATACTATACTACTATATATAACCAAAAACAAAAAAACGCACTCACAGGACTTTAGTGGTTTTATTCCGACATTTCGGCTCTAACACTCGAGCCTTCTTCAGGAAGTAAAGCCCTCCGACGGACTTCCCTGACTGATATCTAGCTAAAATCTGGCCAGATGCCGATGTCGCAGGTTTAAAAATGCTTTTGGATTGAAGACTGCATCGTTGTTGCGGCCCTTGCTTCCAACACCTGCATTCCTGGCCTTGTCTTATGATTGTTGGGCCCTAGGGCCCACAATCGGATCAGCCCGATATCACCCACTCAAGTTGGGGGCAAGTTCTACTAATGGCAACCTCTCCAAATGAGCGTATCTGCCCATTTATGCCAAGAATATGGGGAAATACAGGGGCATCTTTAGAGGTACATTCACTGCTAAAGGGCTGTGGTTGCCTTGGGCTGGTACAGAACCCAAAGAATAATGTACAACATTTCTGCCCTACTTCTTTAGTTATGCTTTAGTTCTCCTTTAAGTCACATCCACATCTGCCACAGATGCATGGCTAAGTTTAAATGGCTCTAGCATAGGATGCCACCTTTCCAGCGAGTCAGTTCATCGATTTCTGCACTGCTAAAACTGCCTTCAACTATAAGTGAAATGAAGACTGTAATTTTGCAACACCAAACAGCATCCTCTATTCAGTTGTATAATGGTAGGCCTCACAGAAAGGGACCACCAAAAGTTGAAGCCTGTACTATGTAAAGATCTCTGTCCCTGAAAATGGTAGAAACGCATCTTGTGGAGTGATGAATCAAGCTTCATCAACTGGAAGTCTGACAGTTTCCCAACAAGAAGCCAGAGACATGTATTTTCTGATTAATTATTTGGAGAGGGATCAGTATCTGTAAGTTGAAGGTTCTGTAGCAGGAACAACCACTTTGTTACCTCATAGACTATAAGGGCAGAGACACGCTCAAGTTCGGGGAGGTTTAGTCGCGCGGAAATAAATCGCCTCTTCTTCGGGGCGACTAACCTCTGCCTTAGAAAACTAAGCATTCCCTTGCACTAACCAACCAACAGAAAACAGAGCAACCAGCATAGCCCATACATGGGGCATTCACCTTGTCAGGTACATCTTTTTATGATGTACCATGGGAGTTTTTTTTTTGGAAAACGTTCTGTCAATTTTAAGTTATACGTATAACTGATATTTTGGCTGCTTAGTGAAGTCTCAAAATGAAATAGAAAGAACATCAAGTATACATGGGTATAAATTACATTTAAAGATCATGTGTCTTTAGCAACCATGGGAGAAAAAGCTATTTTACCAGTACTGTTTGTATAAACTCCTTAGTACATTGGTGGCAGGCAAAGAGTAACAGATTTGGCAGAAGCGTGTCTGGTTTTGCATCCTGCTGTGCAGGAACTACCTTCTGCCAGCCCCAGGCACTAACTGGCTTTCTCCAGCTGAACAACCATCTAAGCTGTGCCAGTTTAGGGAGTACAAATCAGCACAGAGTCACTGCCGTCACGCTGGCAACTCTTTTTTAAAACGCATTCTTCTACAGACCAAAAAACGGATTTAATACGAGAGGGAATCATTCAGTGGCAACCATTTTACAGAATTGATATTCCAGCAAAAGTATTTTTATTCCTAATATAGTGAATAAAGTACCCCCTCTTGTAAAATATAAGGATATTATAAGTTATCGAGGTGACTTCTAATATAATCATATTTTGCAACAGGGGTATTTATACAATATTATGATACGCAAGTTTCAGTGAGTCCGTTTTCAGTGAGTCCTTTTCAGTGACATCACTAAGCTCAAATTATTACCAATGACATCACTAAGCACCATTTATAAGGATATAATGTACAGGATATTCATGGTTCTTGTGTATTAGAAATATATATCTTACACATATTTTCTGTGCAACAATCACATAATAGTTGCCAGGTATATTCCTAAAATCAGTTACTGTTATCCAAACTAGTAAGGCATCAATCATACAAACAGCAAAAGATAGGGAAAAAGGTGTTAATGCTTGTGCAAATTATTCATTAAGTCACTGATAGGGACAAACAAAAATCCACTTATTAGCAGGGAGGTTTGAGCTTTTTCTTTTTATTCATGGCTTCATAAAAGAGTTACACACCCTTTGTGTGTGCTGTTCATATCTTTCACTTTATGTACCGTTACTGCTCTGAGAAGTATTTGGTAAATCTGTAACACTAATGTATGTATAACTTTATTCGTGGGGCACTACTAGGATACAAGAATTTTATGGGGATCTCCAATAATTGCTGGCCCACTACAGAGCGCTTAGACTCTTATGACTGTTTTATTTTTCCTTAATCTGTTCCTAGTGATATTTTATTTATTTGAGCTTACCTAGCCATGTCTATGGGCTACTGACTTGAATAATTAAAAGAATGAACCATTTCTTCCATTATATTGTTAAACCTGTTCTAATCATCCATTCTCCTATGGTAAGTCTATGGGCCAATAATTCTTTTTAATTGTGAGACACAGGGTAATATAGTAAAAGTAGCAAAGACGACCAACAACCAGATTGGAGGGGACCTAACATGTAACATATACTGCTTCCTGGTAAGATTTAGGGTAATGTAATAAAAAGTTTGCTACTAGTCAATTCACCAATCACAACCAATCAGCAAGAAGCATTTGCTGGTCACTTGTTTAAAAGCAAATATCTTATTGGTTGTTACTGTACCTGAACAAACTTTGCACCTTTTATTACATAAGGGGGCTTGTGTTTAAATGCTCCATCAAATGGAAAATACAAGTCTTCCACATAGAAAATGGCAGTTGCTTAAAAAGGAGTGTAACCAAAAGGTAAGTTATGTCCTCTGTTATGAGTTAACTTAACTAAGTTGTGACCCAGAACATTGTCCAGTTTGTTGTTATTTATACATAGAATCTACATTTACAAGTGCAAATGTAGGTTTGCAGACAACGTACTGATCCGGGCATATGTATGCACCAGGAAAAAGACCATTGATTGGTCTGAATTCAAAAATAAGCCAAGGGATTTTAGGGGTATTTCCTAAATTGGATATGTCTGCTTTACATGGAAAGTGGTAATGAAACCACAAATTGGGCAGAATTTGTGTACATTCTTGGATATTTATACTTGTCTGATTTGTTTCAACTGCCTTGCCTTGTTTCATTTAGACTTTCAGTGTTGTGGGTCTGTAAATGGCACCTCGGCATGTTAACCAATCCCCCCCCCCCCCATATCTGAAAGTTCTGGAGACTGCAGCGGGTAAATTATTCTTACCCAATATCACTGGCATTTGTGTCTGGGTGCATAATCTGTAAACTGGTTGATACCCTTTAGGGAACAACTGTTGAAACATGAGAAAAGTATAAGTGGGAATCCTTTGTCTCTCGTTTAGTATGTCCATTCCCTTGCTCACCTCTCTCGTCCATTCCCTTGCTCACCTCTCTCGTCCATTCTTAAACCATGCACATACACACTCCACCTTTCTATCACTTAGTAGTGAGAATATTTCTGCACTGCAAGTTCCTTATATTGCTGCCATTGTGTATTGGGAAATTCAGATTTCAACACCTCTCTTATCATTTACATCATTTAATTGTGTTTACGTCTGAGAGCCAAATATTTTCATCTTGCATGCAAGATTGACCTTACAATTCACATTCCAACAGGATTATCTTTGCCATGCTAGTTTATTTTGGTCTTTCCTGCCTTATCAATAAAACACTGCAGAAACCTATGACACTATGAGATTTAGAAGTATCACAGTGGACCAATACAACTAGTATTAGTGTACCACTTATTCAGTACTGCTTTCTTCCTTAGTCATTGCACCTGCAAACAATGTCATAGTGCAGCAGAGCTATAGTATTTTGGGCCTCCATTTTGCCAAAGCTTCCTTTTCCCAAAGTGGTTTATTGAACCAATTTGTAATTTTTGACTGTACTTGATGTTAAGGTGGCCATACACTTGCAGACGAGGGGTCTTCCCGATCGATATCTGGCCACGATATAGATCGGGAAGGTTTGATTTTTATCCGACCGACCCATCGGAGCGTATCGTAATTAGATCGTTCGCCCGATATAGCCATGCCATTAGTGGCATATCGGGGAAAGACGCCAAACAAGGGATCTTTGAGTCTTTGGCCAGCTTTAACCAGCGTAGATAAATCCATGCTGATAAAAGAATAATTATATCTGATATTTTTAATATTTCAATATTTTTTATGGCCTTATGGCATGGTCTTTTTCATATTATGTCAAGACCCCTTATCAGGAAATCCTCAGTTCCCAAATGTTCCCCATAACAGATAACCTTTATATACTCTAGCATTGCTCTCTTGTTGAGTGTTTTTAAATAAATTGTTTTCCATATGTCCATTGGGAGAGGGACGCAACAATCATTTAAGAACTGATATGCCCACTTTTTATTAGCGTTTGAATCTAAACATATTAGGTGCCATTTACCAAAAACTGTACCTTGTGGGTTGTGCTCCCATATTGTAGCCCAAAGAGCTGTGCTCCACATTGCTATAATAATAGGGGTTGCACATTGTTGTCTCCTTGTATGCTATATAGGTTATACATCATTCAAAGAAACAAACTGGAGAGAGCCATTGGATGCAAAAAAAGAGAGTCATGTACTTACCACATCCGTATTACAGGCTTTACAACTTGCACTGTATTTTTATGTTGTGCAAAACTACAGACTATACAAACTATTGGCTCAGACATAGCTGGTATGGGCACTGACCCTGTAATATTGCACCATATAATGCTCTTGTCCTTTGGACAATGGCAAATGACCTATATAGTCTCTGCAATCTCCTGCCGAAAGGTTTTTCAAGAGTAGGGATATAGCACCATAGAAGTATGACAACCGTTTGACTCAACTCAATACAACAGATCAGTTAGGAAAGGTTTTCTGTCAACATATTAGTCACTCAGAACAGGTGAATTCCTTAACACACCCATTATGCAGGATTGTGTGGAACATTCACTAGCATTCTTACTTAATATCAGCTTTTCCAGGTGTCATTGTTTTCAGCTATATTATACTGTTATCAGCAGGCAAGGAAATGGTTGTAAAGACAGGTCCATATCTGGTGGAGTTTCCCAACAGTTAATCTCTAAAGAAATTAGGTGAGAAGTGAAAACATATTTCATTTATTTTCTTAAGCAGGGAAACTGCAATAAAATATCTGTGCCTATTCTCTAAGAAATGGCTTAATTTTATGTTGATTAAAATCATGTTTATGTCTAATGAGAATAGTGTTTATGGCAGACACTATTTATTTATTTGTGCTTGTATCAAGAACATGCAATTTGCTGTTCCAAAATATATTTTTTACTGAATTAGTGGAAGGCCATCTCCAATAGACTCCATTTGATATATATATTTATATATATTATCAGTATGGAAGCAAAATAATCCCTTTGGTTTGTAAATAATTTTTAGTAGACTTAGGGGCAGATTTATCAAGGATCGTATTTAGAGTTCATGTGAGTTTTTTTTAAACTCCCATAAACCTGAAATTCGACCAACTGCGATTTATTAAAAAATTCAAATTTTTCAAACTCGGGTGAATTGGATCGACCCAGCAAGGCTGCAAACAACTCCAAATTGATCCCAGGACATCCCCCATAGGCTTAAACAGCAAATTGGCAGATTTAAGGTGGTGAATAGTCAAATTTGAATTCTTAAAGGGCCAGTACATGATAAATTTCAAAAACTATTACCTGGTCGAATTTTACAAAAGAAACTTACAAAAGAAAATTTTAATTCCAAAATTTGAATTAGAAATTCTAATTTTTACTTCAACCTTCAATAAATCTGCCCCTTTAAAGTAGTATGGTGATCCAAATTACAGAAAGATCTCTTATCTAGAAAATGTCAGGTACCATACTTTTTGGATAACAGCATACCTTTACCAGCACTAAACAGCTTGCTTTTGTTTGGTATGTCAGAAAATCATTATTTGGCTTGAGTACTGTACAAATAAGAAAACATGACTACAAAATAGAGGTTACAACAAAACAATTGAGGTTTAAATGCATTCAGTAAACACTAGATGTGTTTATGTGTAGACAACATTGAAGCAAACTGGGCATGAACAATCTGTAGAGAGTCACAGCAGAGGTATGGTAAAGCTGTTTTGTATGATATTCAGTACTTGTATGCTGGCCCACCATTATCCATGTACAGGCATGGGATATGTTTTCTGGAGACCCATTATCCAGGAAGCTTCGAATTACGGGAATGCTGTCTCCCATAGACTCTATTTTAATCAAATAATGCACATTTTTTACAATTATTTTCTTTTTCTATGTAATAATAAAACTGTGCATTGCACTGGATTTCAGTTGAGATAGAAGTAGTCTTTATTGATGTCAAACAATCCTATTGGGTTTATTTAATGTTTACATTTTTTTTTTTAGTAGACATAAGGTATGGAGGTCTCTTATCCAAAAAAACCCAGGCCCTGAGCATTCTGGATGTCAGGTCCCATATCTGCAGTATGGCTATTGATGAGTTTGGGGATCAGGCATGTTTGAAAATCTAATCTGCAAGTGCATCATGTTTGCCAGTGTATGTTGCACTGGCCATTCTTTTAAAAAACAATATTACTCTTTGAAGCTACCGTTTTTTTACTTACCTTTCTGTTCAAACCCTCTCCTATTCTTCTGTCAGTCTCTCTTTCAGTCAACCACTGCCTGATTGAAAGGGTAAATTGGACCCTAGCACCCAGAAAGCTGCCGAAATTCCAGACTGGAGAGCTGTTAACCAAAAAGCAAAGTTATTCAAAAACAACAACAAAAAATACACCAAAAGCAAATTGACTTCGTATATATCATGATCTACATCCTTCAAAAAGTTAATTTGAAAATGTCCAGCCTGCTGCCCAAATTAAAACCTTCTAGAAGCCTCAAAAGCCTTTGGTATGCTAGGAGGGTGGTGTTCATCTGCAGTTGGACACCCCTGGTTTTACCTGACAAAAGAATAAAATAAACTATAAAGATAGAGCTATCTATGTAATTAGGATATTGTTGTCTGCTGTCAAAATCCTGTCAAAAACATCTTGAGTACATTTCAGGTCTTTCAGAAGGATCTGTCAGATTTCCAGCTGCTTCATGGTGAACGTTTTTCGCTGGCTCCTTTCCAGATATTAATACTTTCAGCTCCTAATAGAGATTACTTATAAAAGTTTAGCTCTGGGGTTCGTCAGCCTCAACCATAAAAATGTAACTGAATTTCTAATGTAAACAATTCATCATTAATGTTACTTTTTTTGCTCATTTTGGAGCAATTTCAATTTGTAAACATTTTTAACAACCAATTAAAAAAGCGGCCCTCGCCGCAACCAGCAATATCTTGGCAATCTCTGCATCGAGGTCTATACCAAATCCTGAAAGAGCAAAGTGAAGCTAATAAATTGTACTAGACGCTTAGAATGCTTTCATTTTCTTAACTCAGTTGAAATAAGAAGCACATTCATGTCCTTTTTTTTTTTTAATCTGAAAATTAACACTTTCTTGGCCTATTGCCCACTGACGGTGTTTTTTTTCTAAATATAACCTCCCACTTAATCATCCAGTTGATTTCAATGTTCCTGCTACGTCCTTCATGCTCTCCCCCTCGCAGGCGCGGGCAAGAAACCCCATACTCTGACTTCCAAAGGTTCTCCTTTTATCTAATGTCGCTGGATTTCAGTAAAAGGCAGGGCAGCGTTGCGTCCTTCTATAAAGTCCTTTTGTTCGTTAACTGTCAACATTGAATATTTAGACTTAAGTTCTGTTTATAAATGGATTTAAAGAAAATCCCATGGAAGGCTTTTTAAAGGCTGCCTGAAAGAAGGGCCTGGCAGTGTACAGTAGACATAGAATAGGGATTGCTTATCAATTTACTATGCAAGCACTCCAATGAAACCTGTTTATGCCCTTTCTCAGTATCTGTTTCAGAACTGTTCAGGGCAGCAGAATACAACTGTGTGTAGTAAAGACCTGTTGTCATGACAACTCAAATACAAATGTTGAATTTAGCACTTGCAGTTAACATTTTATAGTTATCAATTATGCGTAAGGCTTATACACAGGGAGATTTATCTCAGTGACTTTTATCTTGGCTGATGACAGCAAAAATATTACTGGGGCTGTCTCCAATAAAAGTATTTTCTGGAATGGGGACCGTTATAAAGAGAATTTGAAGGCAAAATTGCAATATGTGTGCAGATTATTGTGTTTGCTTCTAGCAGAGCTGGAGCAGGTTAGTGAGTGGGTTTATGTATTAATGTCCTTGTTTGCACATGATGAAAGGGGTTGTATAGAGATCCACACATGGGACAATTTCTAAAACCCTCACTAACCAATCAGTTTACAAGCCAAGTGGATTGCAGTTTGGCTATCCAACGTTGTGGCCATGCTATAGAACAGGGGTCCCCAACTTTTTTTTGTCCGTGAGCCATATTCAAATCTAAAAAGAGTTGGGGAGCAACACAAGCATCCAAAAAAAAGTCCTGGGAATGCCAAGTAAAGGCTGTTGTTGGCTATTTGGTATCCCCTATGTAAACTGGCAGCCTACACAAGTCTTTATTTGAGAGTACACCTGATTTTTATGCAACAAAACTTGCCTCCAAGCCAGGAATTCAAAAATAAGCTATGGTCTCCTGAATCACTGTTTACCGGGCCATGGACACACAGCCTGATGATAATCATAGATCATGGTAGGACATGCCCACCAAATATAATAGCTTGTTGAGAATTTGTGAAATTGCAACTATTATACTGATTTTGATAGCATGTTTACTGAAGGCAAGAGTAATATTTGAGTAATCTGATGGAAGCAAAGAGGTCCGAAATGTAGGTAGGGGTCAAAGATCCAAAAGAAGGAGGGAAAAACTTGGACCGAGCACAGAGATATTGGAAGAGCTAATTAAACTTTCAAAATTGATAAAGTTATTTGGCAATGGAATTGACTGATCCATATTATTGCTCCCTAACAGATATTCTGAACCCCATATTCGGGGGAATTTATAAAAGTCATAAACAGTAAAGGTTTGTATAAATAAGAGCAAATAATTGGCATTTTATAATGTAAACTTTTTCATTAGGCAGTTCTACTTTAATAATTTAATTAATTTAGACTATTTAAAAGCAGCGTTTTTTTATGGTTTCATTCACTGCATCCTGGTGCAGACTATAAAACGAGCAGTCCTTTGGCAGATGGGTTGTTAAATAGTTTTGCAGGTTTGCAAAAGTTATGTTAAATTCTCACAATGTGCATTGCCCATATTTTTTTCCCGTTAATGACTTTTATCACTCTCCCCCCAAAAAGGTGGTACCAGAATAAATGGGAATGGTGACGTGAATCGGGGCAATTATTGAGCCGAGACCACAGGAATAGTGGTGCTCTATACAAGTAACCGTTCTGTTTGTCCTAGTCTGTTACCCTCATGTATATTTGTTCTGTGCAAGTGCTATGTACATATACAGAACTAAACAAATGAACACAATACCTAGACGATATTTAGAATTGTTTTGGTTTAGCACAAAAAGTGTTTAACTTCATAAATGCCTTGCTGATGCAAAGGGCATCATTGATCATCGGGGGAGTAATAGTTGCCTATTGTGATACAACTGTTTGCAAAGATCATAATAAGTGAAGAGAGAGTGCATAGCTCTAAAGCAGACCTTGGTAATACTGACTGCCAACATTGCCAGTCCTGACCAGGCAGATTTTTGCCCAGGACCAGAACAAGTACCCAAACTGGTATCTGATCATGTCTCTGGTGGATATTGAGCATCTATCTGTTAGGAAGCTGGATGATCTTGTCTGGCGAGGACCATAGTAGGCCTCCATGTGATCTGTTCATTGACTCCAGGGCCAGATGTTCAGGTCAGCTATATGTATACCCATTAGACTTCAGGACACAAGCAGATGCCCTGTTGCACTGGGGAATTCCCATATTGGCTCATATCAAGAGAGTAACTGCCCAATTAACTTTTAGTATGATCTAGACAAAGATATTCTGACAGCAATTGTATTAATGTTTTTTGTCTTTTTTTAGATTAATTACATGTTTTCATCAGCAACCCTACAGTTTGTAAATACAACAGATATCTGGTTTCTAATGTCCAATTTGCCCTAGCTACCAAGTAGGTAGATTTTTGAATGACAGTTGAATAGCAGATGGGCTGAATAGAGAGATAAGCAAAATAAATAATCCACGATCATAAAATTGGGTAATAGTTTATTGTTTGCTGGGAAATCTGTTATCCAGAAAACTCTGAATTCTGGAACTGTCATCTCCCATGGTTAGTTTTTTCTCTGTAATAATAAAACAATACTTTGTACTCGATGATAACTAAGATATAATAAATCCTAACAGGATGCAAAACAATCCTATTGGTTTCAATGAATGTTTAAATGATTATTAGGAAACTTGAGGGTTCTTTCCATAAGTTGGATCTCCATACCTTTACTCGGAAAACCCCAGGTCCCAAACATTCTGAATAATTGGTCCTATTCCTGTACTCAAATTTTATGTGGCATTTTGCATGGCAGTGTGACACAGGGTAGCAGGCACTGATGCTATAGCTATGGATTAATAGTTGCAGTAAAACACAAATTGATCTTAAACTCTAGGGTTTTGACAGCTTAGGTTTAAAAGCAACTGTTTGCAATGTCTATTGTACAATGTTGCCCGGAATAGTGCATATTGCCATCAGACATGTTTGTATATCCATTCAGCATTCAGATAAACGTACTTACTTAATAAGCACTAAAGGGTTCAATTTTGCCCTGCAAAACAGCCCTTGTGTCCGGGGCCTTTCTAAATGACTGTTTGATATTTGAATTTACAGAAATCAGCTAATCACTTGAATGGATAATGATCAAGCCTGATCTTATTGTTCAGGTGACTTATAAGAACAGCAGTTCTGCCTATAGGTACCTAGTTTAACAAAAGGGAGAACTGGGATAAGTGTAAGTTACACGGTATGATTAGGGACAAACCCCAGCAGAACAAATGATTTTTTGGAGGTAGGCTCTGTAACATTGCTAACCTGTCAAACAGCAATATTATCAGCGAGTTAATGCTACAAATGAATAACTCCTGATTTGACTCTGTTTATGAGAAAATCTCTCATATCACATAAGTCTGTCTTGCTCCGTAGGGAAGTGCTGAAGTCGGGAATAGTGATTTCTGGTCATTACATGCTTCATGCTGAGTATTACCCATCAGACCCTTCCTGCCCGTGGAGACTTTACCTTTCATGTTCCCAACTCTGTTCTTATTCCTTTCACACGCAAACCTAAACTTTCCTTACTGATCACTGTGTTTGTTCCATCTCATTTGACCGTTGCACAGACTAATTTATTTAACTCTCCTTTAGTCACCTTACCTGTTATTGCTGTCAGGTACTGTTTAAATATTTCCTTAGGAACTGTTGATCCTCTGCGATACCTTTATATGGCCAACGCATTTTGATCTTTCCTGTAATAATACTAACATGCCAGACACAAGATCTATTGCATCTTAGATGTGTTGTTGCACTGCACACAAAAATCTCTGCCCTGTCAAAGATCCTTCTGGCAGTTTATCACCTTGGAAAAATGTGCCCTCCGAAAAAAAGTACTTTTGTATGCCGCAATTGACTCTGCCTTTAGTCCACACCGCAGTGATTGATAGATTTAGGGCTTTCACCCTCTGTTATATCTCAGTCTTAAGCCTTTTTGTAAGAGCTTTAGTCATGGCCTGGGTTTTCTTACTCTCCTTTAGCGTGTATTCTGTGTTTCATCATAAGCCATTTTCAGGTTTATATAAGGTTGCTTTCAGGGCAGGTGCGGCAGTTGCTACGCCTTGCTGGGGTTCCCCTCTTAGTAGAAATACTAAACACTTATTGTTGCACTGTGTAAGAATTGCTTTGTACATGTTTACGGGCCATTAAACTAACTTTATGTATGATTTAGGCAGCATTATTGTAAAGCAATTTGTAAGTATTCTTGTTCGGCAATTCTTGGTCTTGGTCTGCTTCCTGGTTAATAGGTCTTAATTATCCTAGCAACCAGGCAGCAGTTTGGAAGTTGGAAATAAAACGTTAAGAATACTAAAGGGTTCTAAAGCAATAACAATTAAAAGAAAATAAGAAGAATTATAAAATTGATCTTTAAAAGTCCATGTGGTTTTTGATTCTTGGCAACCAGATATGACCAGATATATAGTGAATAAAGTACGCCCTCTTGTAAAATATCAGGATATTATAAGTTACCGAGGAGTTTCACGACCATATTAAAACACCGAGGTAACTTATAATATCCTCATATTTTGCAACTGGGGGTACTTTATTTATTTATTATAATAAACAAGTTTCAATGAGTCATGTGACAGAAATGACATCAGAACTCACCGTTTATAACTGATGACATCAGAACTCACCGTTTATAAGGATATAATTTACAGGATATTCATGGCTTTTGTGTATTATATTAAGAATAAGAAGGCTAATAAAGGTATACAGAATAAATAATAAAGACCCTAGTTGTTTAGAATGGATCACTCTATAACTTAAAATTGTATTTTAAAAGGGAACTATCATTTTGACTATCCATGGTTTACTCTGTAAGGTTTAGAGATCTTCTTGAATCTTTGTTTGTAATTATACCAGGTACATCATTAATCGATATTTTTAAGAAAAACTGATGCTATGAATTGTTTTGTGGTGTAACAGGAAGTCCCTATTGCCTAAAACAAAGCACCAAAACCGGAAACATAAGCCCGAATGGAAGGAGAAAAAACCCCCATTAAAAACAATCTCTTAACTCAACCCTTAAAAAAAATCACTCTCAAGTTAGAAATACAAAATAGAAGAAAGGAAAGTATATTGTACATGTGTGAGAAGGAAACCACAAATAGACTAATTAGTGCCACAATACATATAACTTTGTAATTTTATCAAACAACTACCTCAACCACACATACCGGGTACACGAGCTGCAAGTTGCAACTCGGTCCAAGTCACAATGAACTTAAACTTTTGTATTCTAATCAATAAAGGAGAGTTATTGTTATTCTAAAAGTCCTGTTTTTTTACCAAAATATTCATGAGCAGCCCTGATGATCTTTCTGGACATCAAAGGTTTCCTGTCACACCTCCCATACAGATCTAAATGTTGCTGCCTCTTTGTAATGATTGACTCATCTGTTTGGACATAAATTGTGGAAAGAGCCGGGACCTACTTGGTCCAGGAAAGTTGTCTAGTGTTTGAAATCTTCTCCACTAGATTTACAGAAAGTGGAATGATTGATGTCCAGTTGGTTGGCAATTCTTTTAAATCCCTTCCCAGACTCTTAGGCATCTATAACCTTCCATTTAAAGACCTCAGAAAGCTCTCTCAATGTAGGCGTGGTGATACCAAACAATTCCACAACACAGAGCAAAGCAAACTACCACTTGTGAATGGCTTAAATAAGACAGGGGCTTCTAAATCCTTAACATTTGCACCTGATCTGCTTTGCCTAAAGTTAGATATTTGAGTTAGTGATAAATTTAGGGACGTAGTTCCTTTTCCCATGTATAATTTGCATTTATGTTTATTTAAATTACATGATAGATTACAAAATGTAAATCATGCGTTATATTTGTTATATCAACTTAATCTATCAGTATTGTTGAAATGAAGATCAATTATCTGGAGAAATATGAAAAATAAATACGGGGAATGTAAAAATGTCAGTAATGGGAAAACTATTTGCAATGCAAAAAGTTATGCCTTTGAGCAAACGAATTTTGCTTTGTGCGATTTAATATAGCTTTTGCGAACGCAAAAACTGTTTAGCGACCACTTCCGACAGTGGAAGACCATTTGCGAATGTTATAGTTTGCGCCAATGCGCAGTAAATGTAATAAAACTTCTTACTGAAAAAGTCGTTATGTTTGCTCCAAAAGGTTACAACACCTTCAAGCACTTCTTAAGAGTGCGCAATTACAATTCACAATGTGCAATTAAAATTCGCAATGCAATAACAGTTTAAGGAACAATATTACATTGCGATTTTTATTCTTATTGGTGAGAATTGTTTTTCTCTTTGCAACTTTAATTACATTCCCCCCATAAATTTTTAATTACTTTTATTACTTGACTATTGCTTACTAGCCATCTAGGGTGATGACTGCAAACCCTACTGATTCTCTTTAGGGGATTATTTATCAAAGGTTGGGTTTTAGAGGTTTTTTATACCTCGAATGAATTCGCAACTCAAATGTTTTCCAATTTATGCAAAAAACTTGAATCGGTGTAGGCTTGATGAAAAACTCGAAACGCTTTAATTAATGAAGTTTTCAAGTGGAAGCTATTGAAGAAAAACGCAAACATCATGAAGGCTACAAATGTCTTCAAAGGGACCTCTGCCCTTGACTTCTACATGACCTTGACAGGTTTTAGCTGGAGTATTTTGGATTCAAGCTATTTCCAGGTTTGGGGTAAACATTTAGGTTTTTTGTTTTGTTTTTTTAAAAAGCCCTAAAAAGTTTATATAGCCCAAAAAACTTGAATTTTGACTAAACGATACCCTTGAAAACTCGAATTTTTCAGGTAAAAACCAACTCGAACTTTAATAAATAAACCCCTTTAATGCGAATGGCTAAATAGTTGGTCTTTTGTCAAAATAAAAGTGATTGATAAACCTGTGCTGAAAAAAATTAAAAATTACGCTGTCAATGCGGTATTCTCCTTAGAGACAGAAATGTAGATTTGTGGACTGAGGGGACACTTAGTAATGTTATTCTCCTGATGTGACCTTATTGCTTCAATGATGATCGAGTCATTATTCACAGGTATTATAAAGGGAGCACACATGTGGGGTTAAACGGGCATGCTTTCCAAATGATATATTCTAAATTAAATATGAAGTCCCAGTCTCAAAAAAAGTCTTGTAAGAAGTTTATTTTAGGGGGAAATTCAATTTGAATCCCTTTCTTCCTGTCTGTTGCTCACCTGCCCATAATATTTACCCAGCAATAATGTGCCAGTTTTAGGATACTGTTCTGCTTCCCGCTAGGCCCTTTAATGTATTACCTCAGCATCAGGCTGCTTTTGCTGTGGAACATTCACCATCTCTGTGCTGGGCTACGGAAAAGGATATGTTCATATGTTTATTATCGTTATCGCCACAAAATTTAAAAGTCTAAATTTAAAGACTTAAAAACAACAACAACACACAAACATAATCTGAAAACATTTAGCGTTTGCGAGAGCCTGTACTTTGTCCTAAATGGGCCGGTGCTGTGAGAAGACTTACAAATGCTGACTTATTTGTGAGAGGAATTCCTCTTGAGAAAACATCCTGTAATATGCTCTGCCCCGTGTTTTCCTTCCACTGGCACAGCAGCCTTCTTTTATACCATATTGCATTTATTCTCCTTTATGGGGTGCACAAGGCGGCTTCTATTTATATATCTTCATTTATTCGTAAGAGCCAGAGCTGCAATGTTGCTTACCCTTGCCATTTCATATAGACAGCCGTAGTAAAAATCATACTTTTTTTCTATTGATATCTATGGGCTGATTGTTAAAGCAGACCTGGTAGGACCAAAAGATTGTATATCTTCTCATCAAGTAAATAGATCTAAGCTGAAAGGCTGTGCATTCTCAGAGCTGCAAATGGGTTCCATAAATGTGCTTTATGCTTTCAAACATACCTGGTCCCTCTGTTTTTAGAGCCTGTGCTGCCCACCATGGAAACCAGAGGGACTTGAAATCCCAGAATCCATTGCTTCAACATAGAACAAGGGGGGCAGATTCACTAAAGGACAAAGTGGCTAATGCTAGCGACAATTCAACAGCGTTACCATCCGCAGGGACATCGCCTTTTCACTAACAGGCGCAGACATCGATTTGCTAGCGAAAAAGACTGTCCGTATTGTTCATTCGCACTCTATCACCAGGCGACTTTTTGCTCTGGCAAAATTTACTGCGTAAATTCTGTAAAGTGCGGATTTTACTGAACCATAGCTCTTTAACCAGATTTGACTTTGCCACCTCAGACCAGGCGAAGTGCTGAAAATAAGCTAGATCTTCCTCAATCTTCTGTCACTTACATCATATCCTGTGTGCCGAAAATGCATTAAGTTCAAAAAACGCTGGCGACTTTTCCTTTTTTTAAGTGGAATTGCCTGCAAAAATCTTAGCTTAAACTTTTTTTGGGTAACCGGACATTTCGTATGGAACATTCATTTTACAGTGGGCTCATGTGTAGGGAATTATATTAACTCTCTTGTCTTTATTAAGGTTCCCTGGACATTTTTAATAAAAAGTGGTGACTTCAAGCATTTGCACCAACATTTGTGCCTGACGAACTGGTGCGAGGTGTGCGAAGCTGACGCTGGTGAAAATTTGCACGTTCGTGAATCTACCCCCCTGGAGGGAGGGGTTGAATGACCCTGCCAGCCTACCGGGTGGCCCCTTTTAGTCAGAAGCAGACAACCATGGTTTTCTGTCAATCTGAGGAATCATATATATCAGTGTAAAAAAAAAAGAAAAAAATATATGCTTGTTCAGGAAATCATCCAAGCCATTCATAAAGGCATTAATAGAATCTGCCATCACAACCTCAATGCCCTCACTGTGAAGAACCACCTGCACTTTTCATTTCCTCAAGTCTAAAAGGTTTTTAGTACAAGGTTTTTTTTCTTTTTATTAGTGCATTCATTTTTGCCTGTATAATTACATATACAGCTTACTTTGACTCCCTTCCGTTGCTCTTTTATATACTGTACTTTATCGTTTTTCTACTGATTGGCCTGTGTTTGTTTTCATGTGCTCACGCTACACCCCATTCCCATTGTGGGACACTTAGCAGTAAATAATGAGACTTATCTACTGGATACCACAGAAATCCATGGTGAGAAAGAGACTTGTTGGTATATATAGATATCTTCTATAGAAATGAAACAGGCTGCTGGTCCAGCTGCCGAGCAGAGGCTTGGTAATTAAGAATGCTAATTCTGTCATGTTTATACCTTGCAACGAGGAGACGGTTTCCTCTCATCATCCAAGAGTGTCTAAACATCACCCTTGAACAACACACACAGCTCTGTCTGACACCAAAGGCACTATGTTTGGTCTGGAGGGAGCAGTGTTATTCTTTGTCTGCAGCATCCGAAGGGAGACATTTTTCTCTCAGCAGCACTGCCGGTCTCAGCACAACGAGACGTCTGTTCCAGAAGGAAAAGCAAGAAACACATTTTTCCACGGGCCAGCAAGCGACCACGGCATCGGAGTATGAGTCGCCTGGCCAGATTTGCTCACAGTGTTCCTCCATTCATGCCATCTCTGCTGCCTTCCCTCACAGCATCTTGTCTTTTAACCCTTGGCAATGCCACTATACGGATGTAGGCCAACACAAATACCTTGGCTCCCAGTTGCTTATTTTGAACTGCATCGGAGGAGGGTACCGTTACCAAGAAATGTCCCTGTGGCTCTTTATTGCTTCAGTTTTTCAAATGGCCTCTTGTGTTATTTTTAATATATGGAATGAAGGGAATGGCTGGGAGTGCTGATGCTGTTGACTCTGAAAGACCTAGTTTGCACCCAAATGTAACATTCGTGGCCAGAGTTGGATCAACTTTTCATTTTATTGTAATACTCCGCTAATTCTTCCTGCTGATGAATGCTTTGTTAGTAGCGGAAAATATACTCATGATTTCATGGCTTAAAGGCAGGGTTTTTTTTTTAAAAGAAATAAAACATCTTTTACTTTTTATCCTCACACCAATAAGGGGCTCTGACTTCTTGACGTAAACGATAAAATATATGAATGCATTTTGCAATATCAGTGTTTTACCTTTTATATGTTATACATTTCAGTCCTTGTTCTTGATTGGGGATTAGGTGATTCAGTTGGCCTTCATTTTTACTCATTTATAGTTTTTGAATTATTTGCCTTCTTCTACTGACTGTCCAGCTGTCAATTGGAGGTCAGTGACCCCATCTCAAAAACAAATGCTCTGTAAGGCTACAAATGTATTGTTATTGCTACTTTTTACTACTCCTCTTTCAGTTCGGGCCTCTCCTATTTATATTCCAGTCTCTTATTCAAATCAGGGCATGGTTTCTAGGGTAATTTGGACAGTAACTACTTAAACTGCAAACTGGAGAGCTGCTGAATAAACAGCTAAATAGCTCAAATACCCCAAATAATAAAAAATTAAAACCAATTGCAAATTGTCTCAGAATATAACTCTATATCATACTAAAAGTTAATTTAAAGATGAACAACCCTTTTAATTGTGGCCTAAGAATGCAACTTTACTCACTCAGGACTCTTCGATTGAATCCTATGGGAGTGTAAATATTATTATTATTATTATTAACATGTATTTATATAGCGTCAACATATGGAGCAGCGCTGTTGCAGCCAATGTAGTTTGGTGTACCGTAGGCTTGTATATGGAATTAAATAAGTTAGTGGGAATATAACATGTTTGTAGCTGCAAATGGAATACAATATTAAGGACTGTTTGTCTAAAAGTTACGTGTTTGCTTTTCTGCATGTCTCTCTCCACATATTCAAAGTTTTATGATGGTGTTTTGGTAATGTTCCTATGAAGAAAGAGTGACAGGTGCTGATGACAGATAGATATACATGGGAATGTAAAAGCAAATGAATGCAGCAAGCTTCATCTTAGGTCTATTGTTATAGTATGTTGTTATTAACCATAGAAGACAAGACCAGGTTCTCTTCTGAAACCATTTGAAGAATAAAATGCTTCATAAAAATGTAATAACTGGTGATGTGCGAATAAATTCACCTGGCACAAATTTTTTTGTGAAAACGTTCTAATTGCTCGATTTTTTCGTGAAAAGGTTGGAATTGCTCAATTTTTTTCGTGAAAGCGTTCGAAGTGCTCGATTTTTTTTCGTGAAAACATTCGAATTGCTAGATTTTTTCGTGAAAACTTTAGAATTTCATGATTTTTTCGTGAAAACTGTAGAATTTCACGATTTTTTCAGGAACTTTATGATTTCACGATTTTTCACAAATTTTTTGCTGTTTAACGAATTTTGCAGGAAATTTGTGAATTTTTCGGTGAAACGGCAGAGATTCGCCCATCACTAGCAATAACAGATAACGTTCAGAAATTCCGCATGTTTTCTACAAAGTGTTATTTGAAAAACACTATTGAAAAACACTTTCACTTTGTAGGCTGTTCAGAATATGTGTTTTCTAAATCCCATTTGATGAGAGATTATCATGAACTGAACAGGTGGGTGTTTGAACAGGTATGGGATTGATTATCTGGAATACATGGGACCTGGGGTTTTTCAAGATAATGGTTTTTACCATAGTTTGGTTCTCCATACCTTAAGTCTGCTAAAATTTATATTAATTATATATTATTATTAATAATAAACATAAATAAAGCCAATAGGATTGCCTTCCTGCCTACATAATCCACCAATATGGATTCATTCAGTTTAGTTACCATCAAGTACAAGCTACTGTTTTATTAGGCAATCATACAATCCTGTAATGCAGATCTTTATGGATATTGGGTTTCTGGGTGAGAGGTCATCCCATACATGTACATGACTGAAGATTAAGAAAACATTTTACATGTACTATATAAACTGAGCATCAAAAATAGAAGTAAAATATTGAAATAGGTAACCAAGGTTAGATAGGTGTATTGCTGATTTGTATACATAAAGGAAGCCTGAAAAAAAAGAAAGGAAAAAAATATACTGAGATTTTATTTCTCTCCTAGGAAAAATACATGTAAGTAGAACATAAATACATTTATATCTGGGTTAACAACAGTTGCACTTATAACACTGCCACCTGAGCTGATCAATGCTGTTTCAAATGGGAATAGACCAGTGCTTAATATTATGGCAAGGATGTATATCCTTGTTATAATATCAATCAATAATCTAATGTGGAAAGAAAACTCTGAACCATTCTGACTTGTACTCCTTTGTTAGAAACTAATGTACACAGACCCCACGTTGCATATTACCATATCAGTTCCAGGATCAACCTTTAATTCCAGTGCTGGCACTTCTGATTGTAACCCTCCCATATCCTTCTTTCACTCTCTCACTCACTCTCTCTATGAATCACTGCAAATAAATAAAAAACATTTATGTAGATTCTTTGGTCTAAACCCCATCTTACTACAGAGAGGTAAACCATATAAATGTCTTCATTTTTCTGAAACCAATCACAGCACTTATTTGGCACCCTAAGAACTTATTTCATGCTTGTGTTGCTCCCCAACTCCTTTTACTTCTGAATGTTTCTCATGCTTTCATATAGGGATGCACCGAATCCACTTTTTTGGATTTGACCGAACCCCCGAATCTTTCTTGAAAGATTCGGCCAAATACCGAACCGAATCCAAATCCTAATTTGCATATGCAAATTAGGTGTCAGAAGGGGGAAAAAATGTACTTCCTTGTTTTGTGACAAAAAGTTATGCGATTTCCCTCCCTGCCCCAAATTTGCAAATGCAAATTAGGATTCGGATTCAGTTCGGCCAGGCAGAAGGATTCGGCCGAATCCGAATCCTGCTGAAAAAGGCCGAATCCTGGCTGAATCCGAACCGAATCCTGGATTCAGTGCATCCCTACTTTCAAAAAGTTGGGGATCCCTGATGTAGAGAGTGATATTCCGAGACAATTTGCAATTGGTTTACAATTTTTTATTATTTAAGGTTTTTGAGTTATTTAGCTTTATATTCAGCAGCTCTCCAGTTTGCAATTTCAACAATCTGGTTGCTAGGGTCCAAATTACCCTAGCAACCATGCAATGATTTGAATAAGAGACTGGAATATGAATAGGAGAGGCCTGAATAGAAGGATCAGTAATAAAAAAGTAACAATACATTTGTAGCCTTACAGACCATTTTTTTTAGCGACACCCATTTCAAAGCTGCAGAGTCAAAAGAAAAACTGTAAAACTATAAAAAAAATAAAAAATGAAAACCAATTGAAAAGTTGCTTAAAATTGGCCGTTCTATAACATAATAAAAGTTACCTTAATGGTGAACTACCCCTTTAAATAAACCGAATAGGATTGTTTTGCCACTTACATGGATGTATGCACTCTCACATAAAGGGTAGTGCTAGATTGTTACAGTAAAAATGGGATCATTTAAAAGAAATCTGATTTTCTTAAAGTTGACTGTATGAGAGATTGACGTCTCATAATTATAAGCTTCCTGGATGTCTGGTTTGCAGATAAAAGATCATCCCATTAGTGATGTGCAGGCAGGCCCCATACCCACGAGTTTACCAGCTGGTCGGTGGGTTTGGACCGACCTCGCACTCCTCGCAGGCGGGTGTGGGTTGAACTCTTCCCCTGCTCTCCCTGCCTGCCAACTTCAAATGCCGGCTTTATAGACGCGCGCCTGCTCGTCCCGCCCATCTTGTGATGTCATCGGCAGGGCGTGTCAGCGCAGATCTTAAAAAGTAAGTCGGATGCAGGTGAGCGTGAGCTAAGGGAGGGCGGGTTAGGGTCGGGTCAGCACATCACTATATCCCATACTTGTACATGAATCAGGGCAAAGATTAGAAAAACATGTATTGTATTGATTGAGCATCAAACATAGAAAAAAAGAATGAAGCAAGTAGCCAAGGTTAGATATGTTTTTTATCCAAACAATCCAAAAATTATTTTCTTTTTTCTCTGTTATAATAAAACAGTAGCTTGTACTTGATCCAAACTAAGATATAATTAATCCTTATTGGAGGCAAAACCAGCCTATTGGATTTATTTAATGTTTACATTAGTTTCAAGTAGACTTAAGGCATGAAGATCCAAGGTCCTGAGCATTCTGGATAAAGGTCCCATACCTGTATATAGACACGTGCATACATAAAAGAAAAGCAGCAAAGCAACATAACATTTTTTTTAAAAAAAGGAATTTAACAATATTTTCAGGAGATTGTAAGTAGGACAAAAATCCATTTACCATTAGCATTAACATAATCTAATATCAAGCACTCGTCTGTTAAAAAGAAATAAAACCCTAAACCATTCATCATTCAACTTTTACTCCATTGTTATAAACAACCCCTCACATATTGCCATGAAAATAAAGAAGAGTTCAAATTGGATCATTATTTGTAGGCTGACACACGTGGCTACCTACCAGAATGATCTGCCCCGGTGTTTGACTTTATTTTATAAGCATTATGTGTACTTTTCATATAGGTGCACGTTACCATATAAATTCCAGAATGAATGAATTCCGGTGCCTCCTATTCTGGAGCTTTATATGGTATCTGTCCTGTATCCTTCTTTAAATCTCTATCTATATAAATGAATGCAAGCAAATAAAAACATTTGTGCAGATTGTTTGCTCTTAACCTCAGCTTACTACAGAAAGGTAAACTGTATAAATGTCTTAATCTTTCTGAAGCCTGCGGGAGATCCTATTTGAAACCACATTTGATTTCAGCTTAAATATAATTTCCTAGTCAGTTCTACTGTTTTAAATGTAGTTGTGGTTTATCACATGGCTTATTTTGTTTTCATTTATTTTATAGCTGAAATCCAAGGGGGTTAGCAACAGGGATTTTAAACATGTTTCCATTTTTAATGTGATATATTAATGTAAAAAGGGTGGTTCACGTTTAGGTTAACTTTTGTTGTGTTATAGAATGGCCAATTCTAAGCAACTTTTCAATTGGTCTTTTTTTTTTTTAATTATTTGCCTTCTTCTGACTCTTTGAAACAAAAACAAATGCTCTGCAAGGCTACACATTTCTTGTTATTGCTTTTTATCACTTCTTTTTCTATTCAGACCCTCTGCTATTCATAATCTATTTTCTCATTCAAATCAGTGCATGGTTGGTATGGTAATTTGGACCCTTTGCTGAAATTGCAAAGAGAGTTGCTGAATAAAAAGCTAACTAAAAAAACACAAATTCTGTTATCAGAACAACAGGAATTGAAAGAGGACCCGTGGGTTGTCTTTACTTGCTAATCGGCACCATATACTGGTGATGCATCGGCAGAACAGATTTAACAGCATTCCCTAAATCAGATATCACCAACCTTTTTTTACCCGAGCCACATTTAGATGTAAAAGGATTAGGGGAGCCATACAAGCATGAAAAATGTTCCTGGGGATGCTGTGATTGGCTATTTGGTAGCCCCTATGTGGACTGTCAACCTACAGAAGGCTCATTTTGGTAGTACACCTGGTTTTTATGCAACTATATTTGCTTCCAACCAGGAATTCAAAAATAAGCACCTACTTTGAGGCCACTGGGAGCAACATCCAAAGGGTCGGTGTCTCACAAGCCACTGGTTGGGGATCACTGCCCTAAGTGATTCCTTAAACCGACCAATAGTAAATGAATATTGATTGGGAATGATTGCCCAAAATGCTTATCCCAAGATAGCATGAGAAAGCAAGCAGATCTACATGCAGTGAGTGGCCGTTTTTGCTTCCATGCACAACTTTTCACATAAGTTTCCATGTTTAAGGTTAGTGGGGGTGTACTTTTCACACATATAAATAGAGCAACCCTTAAGTTCCACAAATCCTCCACCACAATCCATCAAATCATAAAACCCTTACAAACACTCCAGACATTTCTATGTTTTATGAGGGATAAGGCATCCCTGCTTCAAAGCATAATGATATTAGAAGTTACTTTGTAGTTTCTTGACCTGTGTAAAAGCCCTTGTCCTGCAGACTTGCAGATTCATTAACATAATCACAGCAGTCCTCTGTAATTTCTTAATATTCTTTTATTGAACAGCAGGGTCCATGCAACGTTAAATTATTTTCATGTCCGCTACATTTTATTGTGGTATTTGTATTAGTTGCTGAGTGGTTATTGTGAATAATAAAATGATCCTATTTGTGATACACAACAGAGCCTATTATTCCTACAGAAAAGGACAATCTCAACAGTTGAGCTCTGTCAGATACTAAGAAAAGGCTGTATTCCCCTTTAAATATGTGTTTTACAACATTTCCTTTCCTGCAATATCAGCCTGCAAACTCCAAGAACAAGCTCTGTTATGCTGCTGACAGCAATAGAATCACGAGGCAGAAGAACAAAATCTTCATAAATGTATTTGGGACTTGCCAGCAATCCCACTGTGCATTAAACTATAAACAGATCTAAGATTGGGATTGCTTCCATCATGGTACAGTGGGATCAGGTGGAAATTCTAGTCTAATTGTGCTTTAAACTGAGGGTCTAATGCTTGTTTTTCTTTAGGCGTGCAAGGTAAGGAAACTAACCTGTCTTTATGGGCCCATGGAGGCAAACTTTTTCCTTTCTATGCTAACACTTAGTTTCTCTACCAGTTTCAATAACTATTTTTATCAACCTGTTTTAAGAAGGAAACCCTGCGCCTGACATGTGGTTGTGGGCAGAAGGACAGAAGGAAATCGACCAATGAAAACACGTGTCCTTTTAAAAAAAAGTAGTATTTGCTCTGGAGCTGACTGGGAATCAGTGACAGCGGGATCTTTGGCATGGCTGAACATAAGCAGCTCAGTGTCTAGCGTACGGCTAACTTAAGGATGAAAGAAGCCGAATGTCTGTGGCCGAGGAAGTTTGGTTATTTTAGTTAAGAAAAGCAAAGTCTGGCAGTGTTTAGAGGAAGGAGCCCAGATGCTCCTCTCAGAGATGCCTGACTGGGATGTTAATAGGAGAACGTACCCAGGGCTTGCTTGTGTGCGCTCAATGGTTTCTCAATCCCAACTCTGTCTTCTTTAAAGGTCTCTCTTTCTCCTTCTTCTGAGCCAAAAGACTTATTCGCTACTGGGCAGCAGCACCATGTCACTTCCCTTATAAAGTGAGCGAAAATACACGTTTTCCATTCCATTTATGATGTAACTGTGAAATTTACAGGTTTATGAAATGGTGTGTGCTGTTTTGTAGCCAACATGAAAGGATATTTTATTGGTTTTATTATTTGTTTTTTATCCAGCCAGTTTCCTGTATACGTCTGTGGCAATTTCTGAGCAAATTCTTACTGCCACAGTGCATTGACACAAGAGTGCAGCAAAGGATATTGGTATTGCTTCCCAATCAGCTGAACAAAACATCACATGCATAATCCTAAACACTGAAGGCTTCTATCACTGTTACTAGAGTGTGGGTTGGGTCTCTTCTTATAATATACATTCTTCTGCTCTATGTTTGTTTTTCTCAAGAACTGCCAGAACACGTTAATGGTTTGTAACTGGTAGAGTATCCCAAGTTTCCGTGAAATACACGGATGGAAAATTGAAAAGAAACGTATAGTGTACGTATAGCATATAATTTAGGAAATTATCGACCCTCTGGGTTAAAGGGGCTTCATTCCCCCTTGTTCAATATGAAATCATTGAATAAGACATTTCTCCTGATTTTTTTGATTAACAAATAAATATGTATTTTGTTTTTTCTTGTCCTAAACAAATCGGGCCATGAAGCTGAAAGTGCTTTCACTCAGAACTCCCTGATGCAGGAAAGGGAAAAAAATTGACTTATATGGAAATCTGTCTCTAATTTTAATGGGGTTCTTCAGAAAGTGTGATGGAGAAACGGGCAGTAAGGGTAAAAATTAAAAAATTATCCATTACAACTTTACTATGGTAAAAAATAAATAAGGATTTTTTTTTTTTACCCAAAACATGTCTTATTTTATTGTGCTGATGTTGAACAAATGAGTACACCTTTGTTAAACATCAGCACACTAAATATGACTTATATTTTATGTTTAATAAATACACATCTTTTTTGTTGCCTCTCTTGCTCTTCTGGGTTAGCTATTCTGACGTATGTATTTTAAATATGATAACATTGAAATAATAAAACAGAAAGAAAGATGATAGTGTAAAGTTAATTGGCTTTCATTCTAGTTAAAGGTATATTAATATTTTTTATAGGTAATTAAATACTACTTTGAAATATGGAATCTATTCAAGATAAATAAACATCAATTACATATAAACTAGGCATGCACCAAAATCCACTATTTTAGGGTTTGACCGAATCCTTTGTCAAATATTTGAATATGCAAATTAGGGTTATGAAGGGAAAAGAGAACCACGTGAACAGTGGAAGGTTAAAAAGTGTTTGACTTTTTATCCTTGTGTTTGTGTGCCAAAAAGTCACATGTTTTTTTGGAGTCGGATTTGGTTCAGCCAGGCACTTGGATTCGGCTGAATCTAAATCCTGCTGAAAAAGGCAGAATATTGGCCGAATCCCAAACTGAATCCTGGATTCTGTGCATCCCAATCCTCAACACAACCTCTTGATAACAAGACCCCGCCCTGCTGGCTAATGTTATAGTGATTATAACACAGGTTGCTGTGTTGTAAATAGGAAGGCTTTGGCAAAGCTATGGGGCTGTCCCACTTGCAGGACTCAGAGCAGTTTCCTGTGGCCCAGGAAGGGTTGCCACCTGGCCGGTATTTTACTGGTCTGGCCTGTAAAAATTATGCTTGATGCCAATGTTAGTAATAGGCAAATAATGGCAAGAATATAGGAAGGCCGGTATTTTTTTCCAAAAAAGGTGGCAACCCTAGCCCCAGCATGAAGGTCAGTTTGGATAATAGTAATAGTTTGGAATAATAAACTTATTAACTTATCAAAGACTGATAACAATAAGGGATTCTGGGATGGGAGGCTTTTGTGGCTATATAGGTGTTTGTACACTTCGCTCTGTATCCTGACGTAGGGAGGGTTACACCCCCAAAACATTAATACTTTGTTGTGTATAATAAATGGGGCAAGCTCCCCAACTGCATCAAATAGCAGCTCAAATAGCAGCTCAAATTGCAGCGTGCAGCTCCGTTAAAATCTTTATTGTTTATTCAGAAGATCATTTAGGGTGTGAATGGTGATGAACACTTATTTGGTGCCCAGCATCTTTGTGGACTATGGCTAAATTATCCATACAACTGTGCATTCACTATTTAGTTAAGAGTTAAGGGGGTGGCCTGTGAAAATATCAAAGGGGGGCTTGAACTTAAAACCTCTGTTCTATGAACCAATGTGGATTGCTTCTTACCAAAGCATGGAAAGAGGCACCATCCTGGTCCAGATTGAAAGTGTGCCTTTGCCCTTGAAGTGCAGTTAAATAATGCAATTATTTACACTTTTCAATATTTCCATTTGTCAGGTGCAACAGAAAAATGAATGTGCAGCAGCTTACTTTTGAGATAGCCTCACTGATTTGGATAACCGGTTATTTTCACAGTTCTTTAGTTGGCAACCAACAATTATTTGTGATACCAACTGCTCACAATATAGTGCTGGGTTTGTTAAAATCTCTGAAATTCATAAGCTGACCCAAATCTTTTTGTTTCGTCGTCTAAACATCTATTTTTGTTTTTGCCATCCGTGTTAATTTGTGAAAGTGAAAAAAATATTTGAAAAGAGGCTCTTGCATTTCAGTATCAATAAAGTAAAGCAAATATTCATGTTTATTTTTTCCTATCCCCAGTGCAAACAGCTGGAGAAGGAGCTTCATCTGCTGCAAGAGAGTAAACAGACCTCCATGGATATTGTAACTGCAGGGAAGAGTATAGAGCCTTCGTCAAAGGTAAATGAGTATGCTTGGCTTTACCCTGTGATATACATGTGAGTTTTATTTATGCATTATATACACTTCTATACTATATACCCATCTGTTTCACTTATGATATGGCCTCCCAGACAGTCCCATCTTGCTCAATGTACCAAACTGACATCCAAAGTCTTATCAGTAATTGTGGAAACAAATGATCTTTCTGAAGGTTTGGAAGACCCTAAAAGATTTTCATATGGCATAATATAACTTCTGGTTAGACCATTGTTGGCAAATGTATCCTTTATATACTCCTAGTAGGAAATACTCATTATTTTATTAGTTTAAACCTAAAAATAGTTGTTTTGGACCATCATCCTGTTATTTATTTGTAGCCAGTGGGTGTATGAGAGCAGTATGCCAATCCAGCTATCAAGTAATGTATAGGATTGGTAATGTTGTTCACAGTGTTTTTTATTTGGGGCACTTGTGTATGCTACAGGCTACCCTCCATAAGCCACTCAAGCACATTCCCATAATATGTTCATACACCAGAAACCCAATAAGTGATGCTGACTTGTTCCTAAAATTAAAGGAAATATGTCAATATCATTGTCAGGGGAGGATCCCAATGTTCTTTTCTAAAATAATCTTCCCAAGCTGCCACCAGTCAAACTCATGACACACTGGGGATTAAGAGAAAAGTACCCTGCAAATACACTGTAGATGTAGTGCTGAATAAATAGCGAAATTATTCAGGGATTTTGAATATTAACCACTGTTACAAAGGCTATGTCCTATGTAACCACCTTACCAGCTTGCTTGGAAAGTACAATTTAGCTGTCATTCTTAACCTCCAATTCTTCGTGGGAGGCCTGGTCATACTGTACATATTCCACAGGGCAAAGCAAGGGTTCAACTTGACCCCTTTTTGTACATTCCAAATGATTCTACTTTCCCCGTTATTCCTATGATACAGGCACATTTGTGTTTCATATGAATCCCTACTGTCACTAATTGTACTCCTCTGATTTGTTTGTGAGAGAAGACCTGACCAGATGGCTGCTGTTTATTTAATCTTGTACACATCAACTGGCTGCATTGAGGTATGGAATTATTTGCTGCATACCTTATAAAACAATATCCATACTCAAGTACAGGGTATATCTAGGGGCAAATTTACATAGGGTCGAATATCGAGGGTTAATTAACCCTCGATATTCGACTGCCGAATTGAAATCCTTCGAATATCGAAGTCGAAGGATTTAGCGCAATTCGTTTGATCGAACGATCAAAGGATTTTAATCCATCGATCGAAGGATGATCCTTCGATCATAAAATTGTTAGGAAGCCTATGGGGACCTTAGGTAGGTTTTAGGTGGCGAACTAGGGGGTCGAAGTTTTTTTTTAAGAGACAGTACTTTGACTATCGAATGGTCGAATAGTCGAACGATTTTTAGTTCGAATCGTTTGATTCAAAGTCGAAGGTCGAAGTAGCCAAAAAAACACTTCGAAATTCAAACAATTTTTCCTCTATTCCTTCACTCGAGCTAAGTGAATGGGCCCCCTAATGAGTTTGTCCAATAATGGCTCCTTGTTATCTCTTATTCATCATGAATGTTAGGTTTTTCAAGAAAACATTAACAGGGCCACATATACCTGTACATCAGCACATAGCCTGCTGTCAAACCTGATGGAATACCCTAGAGCAGTAGACCCAAAGGACAGCTGGTGTATTAAGCGTTTGATAGCTTTGCAGTAGACTGTAACTATTACATATAAAACAAAGTGGAACGGTTGCCAGAGAAGGTAACTCAAGAGAAGGTCCACCAATAACCTTCTTTCTGTCCCTTTCTGTGGGAAGATATATGTACGCAAAAAGATCTGTGGAAAATTCTTCCAACCAGCAGTTCATACAGTTCATGAAGTAGAAGCTTTTGACGTTTCTTTTCGGGCACTTGGCTTAGCCTGGATCACAGGGTGGGGCATTAACGTACAGGCCGGGAGGAGTTGTGTTGGTCCGTGACTGAAGTAAAACCACCTGTGTTTGTTTTGCATTTTCGCAATCAACCAGGGCAGATTGGGGCTGGGAAATTGAAACAGATGAAAGAGAATAAATCGGGAAAGACAATGATGTGGCTGATTGTTAGATTGGGTCACCATAATGGAATCAATGCCAACAGCTTGTAAAGATTATACTGGGTTCATTTTTTTGCCTTTACCTTAATGGAGAATTCGCTGTTTCTTTAAAGGAAGAAATGGGTTGGGAGGGAGACCTTCTAAGTTGTTTTGATGGACTCTAAGTCTAAAAATCTAAGTCTAAAAAATGCAATAGATTTTTCTGTTTAACTTGCCTGCAGTCTTGTGGTATACTGTATCAATATCTGAGCTCTACATTGTTGAATTAGCATAATGCTGATGAACAGGTGCAGTATTTTTTCCAAGACTTGCCTAAATAGATGCCTTTAAATAGGAGGTTTACTAGAGTACCTACTGGGATCTCCTCCCAGATGATGCCATCTTGGCATTTCGGACTTTCACAGCACCTTTACAATGATGTAAGAGCCATAAGGTTAATTAGCCAAATAATCAGAGTAAGGTTGCATTCCACTAATCCCTGATAGTATGTGAGACCTTTTTCAGAGGTCACTTGTGGTTCATTACATAGATTGGCTTTTGATGAATTAAAAAACACTGAATTTTATTTCCTGTCCTCAGGAATTGTAAAAATTTTCATCACATGTATTTCTGTAGTATTTGGAGAAGTTTGGTGGAGATCAAAAATACTACATGAGCCCTAACTAGTAATGCCAGCATTTATTTATATAACATTATGGGGCAGATTTATCAAGGGTCGAATTTCGAAGTAATAGGAGTTTTTTTGAACTCCCATAATTTCGAAATTCGAAGAAAAAAAGACCAGCCTGAAATTTATTTAAAAAAATCGAAAGTTTTTTTTGTGGGTGAATAGATGTTTCTTCGATCCTTCGAATCGAAGTAACATCATATTCGATCGAATTCGTTTTGAAGTATTTTCACAAAAAACTTTGATTTCTCAGTACGCCAATTGACTCAAAATAGGTTCTAGAACAGGGGTTCCCAAACTTTTTTCCCCTCCTGAGCAATATTCAGATGTAAAAGGAGTTGAGGAGCAAAGCAAGTATGTAAAATGTTCCTGGGGAGCCAAATAAAGACTGTGAATAGCTATTTGGTAGCCCCTATATGGACTGTCAATCTATAGGAGGCTCATTTTGGGAGTACACCTGGTTTTTATGCAACCAAAACTTGCCTACAAGCCCAGAATTCGAAAATAAGCTCCTGCTTTGAGGTCATGAGAAGCAACATCCAAGGGGTTGGGGAGCTACATGTGAAGTTGGGCCTATTCGTCAAAGTACACAAAAATAGCTTGAAATTAGATTTTTTTTTTTTTACTTAAAATTTTTACTTCGACCCATGATATATCTGCCTCTAAGTCTATTTAAATATTTTCATATAATGCTATGTTATTATATATATTATATATTATGTTAGACATCCAGTCACTCCAGCCTTTATACATTACATTTTTGGCAAACAAACTATATTAGAAACATTTTTTATTTTGCACAGCCTATCTATTTACCCAGTTTTTATTTTTATACTGAACAATTCCTTTAAGCTGCCATTTTTTTCTTTGTCTAGCTATAACTGTCCATCACTTCCATTAACCTTTCATTGTTTTGTAATTGAACGAAATACAAACTTACTGGTATTAATACATTCAATGATTGGTCCAATTGATCTGGAGGCTGCTCATTTACTAAATTAGTAGTAAAGTATATTGCTAATAATAATAAAATAAAAGCAAAGATCTGATTGGTTGTTACAAATTAGCACATTTATTAGTAACATCTCCAACCTGATTCTGCTGGGTTTTTTTTTTACTTTTTCTAAATTAGTTAGAAGCTAAAACAAATATTTAAGGCTGAACAAGATAAATGTGTGTTTGAGCAAACAAGACAGCCACGTTTCAAGTGTTATTTCAAGGACAGATATTAGCAATTAATGTAGAGGTTTCAAAATGCGTGTCTTCGTATCTTTATATTTAGGCCTAACAGGCTGTCCCAATTATTGAAACAAGTAACACAAGGCTAAATACAAAGTACTGTTATAAATGAATGTTTCTACTAAAATATGGGGTGACAGCAAGGAAAGCTAGAAAGAGAGCCAAAGACAGAGAAGAGCTGGCAGAGACAGTGCGGGCTGGGGAATTTATTAGTGAGAGGTACTAGTGTTTGGCATGAGAAGGAGCAGTGTTGAAAGAGAACGGGAGGAATTCACAGGAAAGTCAGTGCTAGTGTGCCACTTCCTGCATGGAAACTGAGCGGAGGAAGCACTGCGTAAAAGAAAGCATGTTTGTGAGTTTAAGCATGGTGGGATGTGAGAGAAGTTAGTGTAAGGGAATCGAACGCAAGGTAGGGCCTACTCATTAGTGGGACGGAAACCTGTGGGCCGGTTAGGAAACGGCCCAAATTACTTTAATCACTAATGAATTGGGTTTGGCTTTAATGAGCACGATTCTGGTTTCTATGTAGTTACAGTGCTGATTAAATAGATGTTTAAGAAAAATAAAACAATAAAACAACACTTATAGTTTTTTTTCTAGTGGTCATTATATACTGCATTCTATACTGTATTCAATGGCCCACGGTTGTCTGTAATGTATGTAAAAATGCTATATGAAATAATATGTACATTTACCTTTCAAAAGGCAAAGCAATGGCTGCATGAGCCTGTATGTCCTAGTGCAAAATGTTACAGAGGATGGCCTCTTTTTTTCCAAGTAAAGGAGAAAAATAGCCGGAGAGCACACCTTCTTGCTTTAAAAGGTTTTCATTTTATTTTGCAGAAAATCCTGCACAACATGTTTCGGCTACAATGGCCTTCATCAGGTGCAGTGCAAATTGCTTACTTTTCATTTATTGGACTGCATGGCACCATGGATGTAGTATAGATATGCTCAACCTGCTTATACCCCTGCCCACGACACCAGTCATGTTCCAATCTCTGGCCAATTCTGCCTGTTTCTGGGCAGTCAAAGTTAATTTGTGTGCAAGTTATAGGGAGTGGGAAGATTGGGCTGTTACTGCAAGTGACCAGGAGAGCCAGGGGACGAGAAAGGGTCACTAACATAATTTATATATGAGTTGACCTTTTTTCCCCAAACTCTGCTCTTTTTTGCAACCTGTCCTATGTGAGCGTAATGTTCTCCTGTGTTTCACATATCCTGTTATTAATACTTTCGCTAGGGTCACACTTACCGTAGCAACCATGCAAGTGATGTCTGTTTGTATACATTCAGTTCATGTAGCTTAAAACATAAAGACTGGTCTACACAGGGCATGTAAAGGCAAAAAATAAAATCCCATTTTTACTATCTTTAAGGAAAAAGAAATCTATCTCCAATATACTTTAATTAAAAAATGTGTACCGTTTTTATAAGATACCTGACTGTATGCAGTGAAATTCTCTCTTCATTTACTGGTATGGATAGGAATTGTCAGACGGTCCCTAACTGCTCTGCAGGGAAACAATCATACTTATGAACAGCAGGGGGGGCACCTTACTTCCCAGCCATGCAGAACTCAAGCAGCTTTGTTTGTTTCCCTGTAGAGCAGTCGGCAACTGTGTAGAGATTTGTATTGGATTTTATTTCTGCCTTTACATCCCCTTTACTGTTTCCAACTCCAGATTTAAACAGACTGGGATTCTATTTGGAGGATTATTTTGCTGCAGCCATTGGTTCTGCAGAGTTGGAGAAAGTTTTCATTAAACAATACATAAACTATAAAATCCACATTAGATTATATGACAACATAGGTGCAGTCTGCCTATTCTGATTACTAATTAGTCTTGCTGTATTGGCTTCTGGCAGATATTATTTGACTTGTGCTGTTTTGATCATTTATGACGATCCCTAAGCAGCCCACACTTCACTGAGCATGTGCACAGTCTTGGTCTTGCAAAGATGTTTAACAAGTTACAAGATGGTGAACCCCTGTATACAAAATACAGCATTCCTAGCCTTATTCTATTTTAGACTTTACTTCCCCTTTAATGTGTGTGTCCCTATCAGTACAAATGCTACCAACATAAATTAGCATCCTGCTAACTAGAGATCTTTGGTCTGGTGGCCAAAAAAATTGTTAAGCCTTATTTGATGTCACACTTGGGCAACAAAATCAGACAAAGATCTGTTCATTTATTGACCAGCAATAAGCTGATTTCTCGTGTTTAGGACCAGCTTTACAATGCAATGCCCTTTCGAAGTACAGCTGTCAGCAAGTGAGTTCAGCAGGAGCTTTTTCCATGTGTTCTGTATTGTTGTGTATTGTAAGTCAGTTACAAACCATTTATTAATAAGAAACCTTCATCATTAATGGATGTTTGCCCTGACTGTAGTTTCCTGCACATTTAGCTGAGGGGTTATTTACATTAGTGATTGTATTTGCATACATATTTATCTAAATGGCAGTGTCAGTTTAAATTATGTCTCATAATGAATTTGGCATTCGCGAGTCCAATGCTTCATTGAAAATAGTTGCCAATTTTAGAAATGTATTCCATGGTGAGCCTGAAGATATTCTGTAACAATAAAAGCAGTTTATGTTAACTTTGCATTATATATGTCTATCTATCCTCTGTCTGTCTGTCTGTCTGTCTGTCTGTCTGCTTATAATATCAGAGCCGAGTCATGGGAGACTTTAAAATGAGTGCTGCCAGTTTTTATTGTGAAGCGTTGACATCTGCTATATCTACAGTTCCACGTTCTTCCTACAACTGATTCTGCACAGCAAATGAATCAGTGCTGTTTGCACCCTTCTAAATAAATACGTGTTTGGTAAGATTTACTTTTTTCATAGTTTGCTTATTTGCAAGTGTGTTATTATCTATGTGTGTGCCTGTGTGTATATGTATGTGTGTATATACACAGACACACACACACAGATCAGGTCAGGCATTTTTTTTTTTTTTTTTAAATAAACAAAAATTACGTTGAAGATAAAATCAGTACAGCTCACATTTCTTAACACACAAGGCATTGTTTTTAAGCTACATGACACAGGATGAACAATATACAGTTATGGGACCTGTTATCCAGAATGCTCTGGACCTGGGGGTTTCCGGTTAACGGATCTTCATTCTTTAAGTCTAATAGAAAATTAGGTAAACATTAAATAAACCCAATAGGCTGGTTTTGCTTCCAATATGGATTAATTATATCTTAGTTTGGATCAAGTACAAAAAACTGTTTTATTATACGTATAATATAATAGTTTTTTTTTCAATTGGTCTTCATTATTTATTCTGTACTTTTATTTGTTTTTTTAAAACATGTTTTTGTTTATTTATCACATAATAAAGCTTGTTTTCATTATGTAGTTTCATACATAATGAGAATAATCAATGCAGATTTTTCTACAGTTTTTCAACAACAGTTTTTCAACAATATATAGTAACATTATGAAATTTACAGATCAAATTTTAGTAAATGACCCTACGTAGGATTTAGTGGCTATGTAGCTAATATTCTATTTATTTGAGGAGTCCCGGGGTGGGAAATCTAGCCTTTCTTGTTCGTGTAGCCAATATAATAGTTTTTAAAGATTTGGATTATTTGATTATAAGGGAGTCTATGGGAGACAGCCTTTCCGTAATTTGCAACTTTCTGGATAATGGGTTTCTGGATGATGGATTAGAGTCCTGCGCGGGTCCATTTTTTGGGACCCGACCCGTACCCGCAACCCGCATTCTTACCCGCTTGGACCCGCTACCCTACCCGCAAGTACCTTATCCGCAACCCGGACCCGCTGACCATCAAGAATCAGGAAGTGCTGTCATTGGAAACTGGAAGTGATATCATCGGAAGTAGACGTGATCAGGAAAAAAAGGAGTAAAACAGTAAGTGCTGTCATTGTAAACCGGAAGTGACGTCATTGGAAGTAGACGTGACCACAAGAAAGGAGTGAATATCGATATTGAGAAGACCCGCGGCCCGACCCGCAAGCCTGCAGAACCGCCGACCCGCGGGTATACCCGCACCTGGAACTTCTAAAACGCAACACGCAGGGTACCGCAGAACTCTATGATGGATCCCATTTCTGTATCAGTATATTGAGCAGCTTGACTGCACATATTTAAACATTGTGCAAAAAAATGTAATCACAAGGCTATAAGTTGATGTAGCATTTATAATCAAATGATGGCCTGAATATATCATAGATCTACAACGAAGGTGCCCCCTTCCAAACCGCATCAGCAAAGTGCATCATCATATCGCCTGGCAATCAACTTTACAATATAAAGAGACTTGGATCGCAATTACAGTTAACCCATAAATATCGTTTTAGACAATTTTTCTAAAACTGCATTTAAGGATTAACTGTAATTTGAATTAACTTTAAATTCATTGGAGCCCATTCACAAACAGTTTGGGGAAATTGCCTTTCTGCACCTTTTGTTTTGTTTTTTTTTTCAGGCTGATATTTGCAGCTGTGGGAACATGCAGTGCAGCATGGCAGCAAACCGCAACTGTACTCGCTTGTTCTTGTAAAGGTGGGTGAACCTTTAATATGGTAAACAGTGTGTGTGCTCAGGGCTGTCTGTCATTGAGCCTTCTAAACTCCCAAGCTGATTACAAAAGCCTCCGGTAACATGGTGTGAGCAGCTCCTGTTACCCAGCCTCTTCTGTGTTTACTGATCAATATTTACTCTCTGCGTTGCCTGCTTTACGTGCTCTTGTTTTGTTGTAGATGCGAACTGTGGGTTGAAGTGCCCGCAACTGCATCACTTCTGCAAGGCAACGGCTGTCAGCACAATGTACGGCCCACGGCCGCATGTGTGGGAATCTTTATACAGAAAGGATCTACTTGGAACATTCCAGGATGGCTCGGCCTGTTTTTTTCACCAGAGTAACTCTCAATTTTCCTCTGCTTTGTCAAAGCAGAAAGCAAACACTTCATTTCCCTTGTTACAAAATACGTAAAAATGGGCAATTCCCTCTTTCCCTGAAATTTTTTGCAACTTTGTACTGGCCTATAAACTGGACCACTGGTTAATAATTATAGGTAGGAATGCTTAAGTATGGGTTATAGCTAGTGAGAATTTAAGAAAATTACAGAATATGTATGTTCTATTGATTTTTTTTAGCAGTGACACTAAATAATCAAGACTATGTGGATGTCCCTTCTAACTACAGGAATGGATAATATTATGCATTGCAACCATTGCAGGTGACAGTACATGATACAATGCATTCATATTGCTTTGATGCTACAGTTTGAGGAAGGATCTTTTTTTGTTTCTGCAGCATGATACCAATATACTGTAATATCCGTTAACTGGAAACCTGTTATCCAGAAATCTCTGAATTACCGAATGGCCATCTCCCGTAGACTTCATTTTAATCAAATAATTACATTTAAAAATGATTCTCTGTAATAATAAAACAGTACCTTGTACTTGATCCAAGCTTAGACATGAATCCTTATTAGAGCCAAAACAATTGGGTTTGAATTAATGTTTAAATTATTTTTTTTAGTAGACTTAGGGGCAAAGACCCTGAGTAAATCGGCGAAGTGGCATAATGAATTTTCGCCAGCGTTAGCCACTTTGCACTTGAGTAAATTTCCCCCTTATGTTTTAGAGATCCAAATTATGAAATGATCCCAGGTACTGAGCATTCTGGATAACAGGTCCCATACCTGTAACCCTGTTTACAAAGTAAGGTCCTTACAGAACTAAATGTGATTCAGGAGAACAAGAGCGGAACGGGAGCACTTGTATGAGCCAGTCCAGCATTTGTGCCCAACCTCCTATGTATAAATCAAAGGAAATTCTACCAACAATATTGAATTATCTTGTGGAAATCCTTCCCAGAGGAGTAGAGGCTAAAGACCATTTTTGTACTCTTTACATGTCAGATTTGGCTTCATCTCCAGCATTCAGCCACTGGCCAAGAGAAGGCAACAAATGTTTGTTCCCAAATTAAGTATTTTGTAGATTATGTTCAGTCCCAACAGTGTCCCCAGCCCAAATAAGTGTCTGCTGTAGCAATTGTAGCATGTGAGCCCATGGCTTCCTGCGATACTAATAGGCACATTAAATGGCAACCACATCAACCCCAGATGTGAACAATACATGCTTGAAATGAATAGGAATTTTTACACTGAAATTCCCACCCAGTAAACCATTACAGATTTTACTAATTTCCCCTACTGAGAGTGTTGCTGCTGTTGGCTGCTTACCCAAGAGCTGAAATAAGTACAGCAAAACATATTGTAACTATTGAGGGGGAGGGATGACGAGCCAGGGGCCGTAAGTGACACTGACAGATATAGTAACCACCAACCACCAGTAACCACCAACCCTTCTGCACAACATGTTTTTTTGGTAAGGTATGGGGGCCACTGTTAAATTGGGGGGGCTGTACCGGGATTGTGTGATTTTCAAATGATTTTACTTCTCCTTTAAACACATGGCATGCATTCAATTGACATCAATATAAGTTGAATTTAAGCACTGCATATATGCATAGTATATTCTCATATATGCATAGTATGCTCTACATTTAACGCCTCTCCTAAATTTCCCTTTAAGTAAAAATGGCTGGGACGCATTTAGAGCAATTTCTATAAACAGTTCGAAGTACAGGGAGTCCTCCAGTTACATACACCTGACTTACATACTACTCACACTTACAAACAGGGGCTATTACTAGTGATGGGCGTGAATTTGCTGTGAATTTCCATGTTTCAGACGCCCGTTGACTTAAATGCATTTGGACAATATAGGCATGCGTATAAACATTGACGCGCGTCAAAATAAATTTGACGCCCATTGACGTCAACGCGTTTCGCAAATTTTTTGCAAAATTCACTAACGGGACATATTCACCCATCACTAGCTATTACAGTAACATACTATGGCTTGCTTGACTTTTATTAGCATTAAGCTTTAATTTACCACCTTCTCCAATCCCCTCTGGCATGTGTTGTCTACTACAGAGCACAGAAAGGTAAAAATAAATACTACCGTATGTTAAGACAGACATTTGTCTTGTTGCATTTAATAAGTAAATGTATATGTTTCAACTTACATACAAATTCAACTTAAGAAAAAACCTACAGACCCTATTTCGTACGTAACCCGCGGACTGCCTGTATTTTTTTTTAACGTACCAATCATTCACAGCAAGATTTGGGCTTTACCTGCTTTTTCAGTTATTGTTCAGTGTTGTGAGAAACAAAGGTTCTACTGTTTGACTTTTTGTTTCCTTGTACATCCTCAATTTAGCTTTTCATGTCACAAACACCAGTTGTGAGTGTTAGTAGCAGTACGGGGATGTTGATGCTATTGATGGATCTGGTGGTGCCTAATTTCCTTTGAACCGAAAACTCTGTGTTTCAAAATAAAGAACTTAAATTCAGGGACAAAAATGTATATGCACAAACATATATAAGCAGGTTTCAGAATATAAAAGCGGAAAATGTTGAAAATGTGCTTGCCGGTGTTTGTGGCACTAATAGGTTTAGACTGACTCCCATGGCCTATTCCAGGGCCAAACGGTGGGGTTTTTGTAGATTGGTGGTGTCTGTGGGAATGGCCAGGTGGTGCTAGGGAGGGACCAATATTTAATTTTATAAATTGTCATTTTTTTTAGTTTTTATTACAAATAATAGGTTACAGTGCAAAGTTAGATAATATAATGTCATTTCACACAATTATGCATGAAAACATCAATAAAATTGTAATGTCTTGGCCACAGGGTTGCTTCCAATAACCAAATCCTGGAGTTGTTAAAAACTATGAACCCCTTGAAAGGGAAAGCACTTTTTTTGCAGTCACATTTATGATTAGCTCCATTTGCGAGCAATTCAACAAAATATTGCCCATTCTGTATACTATGTTGAGTGGGGATCTAGGGTAGTAATCCTACTTGGCTCCTGTTTGCCCACTGGCCCATAGCCATTTCCCATTTCCATTTATTTAGTTGGAGAGGAACTTGAAATTGTTTGCTTGAAATCTTGTTTTCTTATCGTTTAAAGTGATACTGACCCTAAAAATTTGCTTTTCAAAATACTAATCTACATTAAAAGTTACATATAGGTCATGCTGAACTTTATTTACTGATAGATCTTCTTTTGTTAATAATTGTTACTTGAAGTTCCTTAACCTGACAGTTTTGCGAACCTGACTGTCCCTTCTTAACCTGTTAAAGTTTCTAATGCTAACGGACTCCTGCTGCACAAATATGGCAGCCCCCTCACAGATGAACATGGGGGTAAGAAAGGTAATGTAAAAGCATCAGGCAAATACTTTTTTGGCAAAATTATAAATAGCATTCAAAGACAACGTTATCATAGATATAAAAAAAGGTTATTTTTTGGTGTCAGTATCTCTTTAAGATGCTTGTCAGTTTCTCATTGACTAGGATCCAGTTTATCTTGTTTTTAAGTCGCTGTATAGGTAATAGTAGAGATTTCGACAACCAAGCGATGGTCAATTTAGCTGCTGTAAATATGAGTGACAAGGGCTCTGGTATGTTTGTTTGTGTTTGGGATTTTGCTCTCCAGTAGAGCTTGGTTTTGGTGATTTGCGTAGGTTAATGCCAATGACTGAGAATATTATTTCGTACAACATTTTTTTAAAAAAAAAACAAAAAAACGATTTTCTTACTAGTAATGTCCCATGTGGGGAATGCCACACCAACCTTTTGTTCAGTAGTCTTTTGACCGGAGACCAAACTCTGTGGAACTGCTAGCATTCACATTCCATGATAGATTAGAAGCTCTTGTACATTTATTGCTTATGCACATGTTCCCCAATAAATTGCCTAAGGCTGAAGGCAGCACGATTCCCCATTCAGTATGGAACATTTTGCCAGAAGCTCAGTTTTGAGTTGAGCTTGAGTTGTTGGCTTATGATCCACAAACCTCCTGTTGCTCCAAGTATCATTTTTTTCTTTTCTACCCTTATCTCCTGCACAATATTTTCCTTGCAGTGCCATAAAACTCTGGTACCTGTTACCAAGATGCAGATAAAATGTCTAGGACTTAAGCACATGATTAAACCTGGCACCTGCCATCAAGATTCCCTGAACAGGTGCAAGCATATAGTCCTCTAAATTGAGCATATATAAATATAAACCTAGAGCCATTTCTTCTTTTAAATCTGAACTTTGAGTGGTTTGCATGCTGTTTGGGTGGAGGCCACCTTTTTGCTATTGAACATTTGTGCAGTCCCCCTTTTGCTAAGCCGAAATCTGTATTATGACTCCATCCTAGCATCACCTGGCATCCTTGGGCAGCAGGTAATTACATCTCAGCAGCTGGACAGAGGCTTTAAGATGCATCAATTGTTTTCCCATGCCAGCTGCTTTGTAAGAAGGACAGTCAACACATCTGTTCTTTTAGCTGCTAATTAAACAAAGCCCAATTGCTGTCTGTCTTAACTCCCTCAATACAGGCTTCTGTGTCTTGGAATCTCTGTACCATTGTTCTGCAACCTATCACTGGATTGCAATAAAGTCTTCCTGGTAAAGAAAGCCCTTTCTGCCATTGTTGAAAGCTGCTGGACGAAAACAGGGAGGCTGAAGTTAGGAAATTACAGTGCTGGGTCAGTGGATGTCAAATAGCGCTATATATGTAGGACGTTAAAATAAAATGAGCAAAGCACTCAAAAAATTACTTGAGTAAGGATAGTATGTATAATACCTGTTTCTCAAAGAATATTCATATCATTTATAGGTGCACTTTGACTCACCTACCAGACATATTGGTGTATCTGTACACTGAGCACTAATTATGCAGTTTGACGTGTTCCACCACTGGGACATGGGTTGAGACATTGCCAAATTGTGTGACTGTATTTGGGTATTATCAGAGAACAAAGAGACCATTTCAAGGAGATGCTTTACCGTACGATATCCAGCTGTTAGTTGATATAACTCATCTTCTTGGCTTGCTCGGGCCAGTTTGGAGTTTGTCAAGCTGTGATGTATTTTCCCATATATTTGTTTGTTTGCCTCTTTGTTTTGGGTTCTTAGGAGAGCTTTTTAGGACAAGGTCAATCATGAATCCTTCTCTTGTCTGTTAGTCCTTGACAGTCTGCCACCCATCCACTTATTCTTAAACTTTATGGATCACTGGCTTGGTATGCTGCCGACTTGTTTATTTGCCAATCTTACACGGTCAAATTAACTGCACTTCTAATCACACATTGAACAAGATAGACTGCTTATTACACCATACAATGATTATTACATAAATAAAATACATTTTATTCTTTGAATACATACATAATTAATATAGTGTTGCATAGTGTACCATCAGCTACCATCAGTGGTCTCTTTTTGACCCAAATAGTAGGGTCCAACTGTAGAAGGAAACTATAAGGACTGCCTGAAATCTAATGGCATTCTCTAGTGTACATAAGGTGTAAGAAGGGTTAGAAAGACCAGTCCTCACTAAAAAGTGGCTTGGCATTGCAGTGATTGGCGTGGAACACACTGTATTCCTGACAGTGTTGCATATTTGTAGTGTTGTTGGGTTTATACCCTGGCAGGCAGCTGCCTTGTCTTTAGCCTCCACAAGAAAAAAATCTATGTTTGACAGTACACTAGGAATCGTTGCTGCTCTTCTCTCATTGTGAACAATCTAGACCGCCTCAAATATGACATACCTGTGTAGAAACTCTGTGAAAACAGGTTAGCTAGGATGAAAGTAATAATTTTCACTGCAGTCTCCCTTGATTAATCCTGTTGTTTGTGTAGCCCAGGAGTGCCCATACTTTACTTATGCGAGGTCTACGTTTAGTGATGTAGTCCCATTATGATCTACATCCATAATAGCATTGTTAGCATTTTGTATTACTTAAATATTATATTGATTTATATTGCTATATTTAAGAATTTCATCAATTATAATGTATTATTATGATTATATTATTATGATATAATAAATATCTGAATGAAAATAATTAAACAGAAGGGTGATTTAGACAAGCTTTTTTTTGAGTCTTGAGATCTACTGATCTTCAGCTAAAGGTCTACTGGTAGTTCCCAATCTACCTTTTGGGCAGCCCTGGTGTAGCCTATTGCCAGTACTGAAAAATGTAGAGATGAGCATTTGCCCAGCAATAAGCAAGTGTTGCCCTGGAAAGGTACAGTATATTTGGTGTCTCAGCAGGAACTTGCTCATTTATCTGCGGCTACAGGGGGCTCCATCCATTGCCCCTTTCTTGTGCTCCGCTGACCCAAAATATTTCTGAAATATTAAAGTAGAAACTATACTTATGATCTTTATACTGGAATGCCTGTTTTTCAATTTTGGTTACAATTGACCTGTGTCATGCCTCTTGCCATGATCAGTCAGTGATCCCCAACCAGTGACTTAGGAGCAACATTTTGCTGCACAACCCCTTGAATGTTTCTCCCAGTGGGCTCAAAGCATTTGAATTCCAGGCTTGAAGGCAAGTTTTGGTTGCATAAAACCAGGTGTACTGCCAAACAGAATCTCCTGTAGGCTGGATCCATGTTGGGGTTACCAAATAGCCAATCACAGCCCTTATTTGGCACCCCAGGGACTTTTTGCATACTTGTGTTGCTCAACTTTTTTTTAACATTTGAATGGGTAAAAAAAGTTTGGGATCCCTGTTTTAAGTTATCCCCAAAAGTGATCCCCAACCAGAGGATTGCAAGCGACATGTTGCCCGCCATTGCTACAATGTTGCTCCCAGTGGCCTCAAAGCAGGTGCCCTTTTTGAAATTTCTGGCTTGGAGGCATAAAGAGCATTGCAAAAGAGAGTTTCATGGAGGCTGGCAGATCGCAAGGTCCAGTAAAAAACTAATAAATTGTAAAGGTGTATTTGGAGACCAAATTAATCTGAATGTATATGAATATTATTTTACTTTAAAAAAAATTCCATTTAAAACCTGGCTGGCCAGGAAAAAAGATTTTTCAAAATGATTCAGGTAGGGGGTCACTTAAAATCACAGTAATAGGAATTTTCCAATTTACCCTTGAGAAAAGACCAGAACACAGGATCTGGTGAGATCAGTCCATTATTGGGGGGCACGTGTAGCTAGAAAGATAGGTGGTGTGGGGGATACCCCTTTTGTAACCTCTACATATATCTCCACATAATAAGCCTGGCAATCCATTTGGGAAAATTACCTCTTACTTGATTACCAGATTGGAGAACTATAACTCACACCATAATACTACCAAGTTGGAGAACTGTAACTCCCACCAAATTTGCTCTACATAATTGTTTTTGCAAGTCTTGGGGAATCATTCAATACAACCTAGGAGATTTGGAAAATTCCTATTACTGTGATATTAAGTGTCCACCTACCTGAATCATTTTAAAAAATCTTTTTATGTATTTATATTGTTATATGTTGGGTTCCTGGCCGGCCAGGTTTAAAAAAGAAATACATTCATATTAATTTGGTCTACAAATACACCTTTAATCAATTTTTTTACTGTTTTGTTATCTTCAAAAGGACCTTGGGGATTTAAGGTGTGTTTCAGACAAATTAAAGAGATTTCTCCTTAATGCCACATTACCTCAATTAATTCTCCAGTAAAAAAGGTTGGTGACCCCCATGTCTTCAATTTGCTTTAATGTTCAGGCATTTAGATCATGGTCTATTAGAATTACTTTTCAGCTTTATTATAAATGTTCTACATTTTTTGCTTTCAACTATCTCTATATTTTTTTTGTCATTGCTGTGATGTTTGGTACCCTCAATGTTTTATTTTATGCTGCTTCCAAGCAGCCACAATGCCTTAAAGGAAAACTATACCCCCGAACAATATAGGTCTCTATAAAAATTAAATAAAACAGATCATATGTAAAATCCTGCTTCATATAAATAAACCATTTTCATAATAATATACTTTTTAGTAGTATGTGCCATACTAAATAGAAAACTGCCACAATTAGGGCCATCCCCTGGGATTGTAGGATTCACAGTGCACACAAACAAACCAAACATGTAAGGTCACATGAGGCAATTAACTGACAAAGTTCTGTTTTTTGCTTCCATACTTCTTCCTGTTACAGTTAGAGTTGTAGTATTTCTGGTCAGGTGATCTCTGAGACAGCACACAGACCATCACAAAATGGTGGTTCCAGGCAAGAGATGTAAAAGGACAATATTTACTTAAATATATATACCAGTTTGGTAAGATTCTTTAATATGCCACTGGTTACAGGTGAGTAATGAGTTACACAAATAAACATTAAAGCTTGCATTTGCTTAAACAGTGCTCTATATAACACTACATTTTAAAATCCATGACAGATAGGATAGGGCTTTGTATGTCATGTACACAAGATTTTGTTTTGTCTTGTTCTACATGGTAGATTTAATTTTAACGCCTCAAGCTCTTGTTACACAGAAGGGACCAATTTGGTCTTTGAAGAATGAACTTAATACCTTAAATATTAGATATTGCCTAAAATTTTACCGTAAAAAAATTTCCGTGTGTGTGTGCACAAGAAGTAAAAGAGTGTACATGCCAGTTTCCTTAATTATTGCCTCGGTACATGTTAAGTCCTGCCCACACATTAAAGGAGAGGTAAAGAAGTCCCCTACTACGCTACACAATCTCAAACAAACCTTCCATCTCCCCACCAAGCAATGGATGCACTACTTACAGATGAAAAGAAGTCTAACGTCACAACATCCAATGCCTTTTATCATTACTATATCCCAGTCTACATGATAAGGTATTTAACAAACGCTTCAAAAAAATGGGACAAATGGGAATGTGCTTTAAGTCCCCTAAATGACTGCAACTGGGATGAACTCCTAGATTCCCTTCTTAGAGTATCCCTCGATAATAGAGATAGGATAATACAACTATATTTTATACATAGGACCTATTATACCGCTGTTAAGCTTAATTAGATCCAGGAACCTCCTCTGAGTGCCCTAGATGCCACATAGAAAACTCCACACTAATACACATGGAATGGGATTGTGCAACACTTTTCCACTACTGGGCAAATATCCTTGATACTGGTTTCCTCGTAAGGGCGACTTCGGAAAACGAAGCGCCGTGTGTGCTTTACCTGGCGCAAGACAGAGGGAAGGCGTTCGGGGAGATTGGTCGCCGCAAAGACGAGGTGATTAGTCGCCAGGTGACTAAATCTCCCCGAATCGCCCAGTGTGCCCCTACCCTAGACCTGTTACACAACAATTTGGGCACAGGTAATAGTTAGTGGGGGTGGGGGGTTGGGAGTAATGTGATTCAGTTTGGACAATGACTTGTGCAGGAGTCCCCTCCTTCCCTATAAAAAAGGGCTTACTTCTCCTTTAATAATATTTACTGGTGGTTTATTATTCAACTTTTCGATCCCTGCTTTTCCTGACAAATATCCCAGTGGGGATCAAATGGCTGAAACAAAAATCCCATAGCAAAATATTACGTGCCTATAAATACACACACGCGCTCTCACTAATCCATTTAAGAAAGAGACCCAAACCACACTCTTTGTGGAGGTACCATGCTTGTGCCTTACATGTCTTAAGAACTGCAAAAAAAGCATGCAAAATTATTAAAGTTCATCCATTGGAAATCATATTACCATAAAATATTTTCCTAAATGTACTCCTACATTGCTTGGGGAAATGTTGACATAAAATGATCTTATTCATTTACGCCTATAAAGCCTATAGCTAAAGCTAAATAAACATTGTCATTGGATAGTTAGTCACATGCATGGGTGTTATAAAATAGACTGAGAGCATATCCAGATGATGCTCAAGGGTCCAAGTGAACAGAGAGCCCAATGTGAAATATTACCGCTGTGCATTTTTCCATTTTTTACCATTAAGAACTGTAAAAATTTTTATAGAGAAAAACAGGATTTCCTGGTTTTAAGATCTGTTGTATACAAGGTTTCTGGTTAACAGATCCATCCCCCTGACTGTATTTTTAATTTTCACAGAATCCCTTTTGAAAATGTCATCTTATCCAAAGGTACTTTGTGTACTTTCTGGTACTAGCTTAATCTACTCTTCGGGCTTGTTTTTTGTTTGTTTTTTGGTAGAGCCATTATACCTTCTTGTTTTATTTATTTTATGGGTTTCTGTGCTGGAAATATTAACTTGAATGTGTAATTATTTTGCTCCTATTTTTCTTTAAAGGTGTTAATGGCTCAGCTCATGTGAAAGCCTTAGATAAGATTCCATTGTCTCAGACTGGCCTTCCAAGTTCTCCCATAGCCCTCGTGTTATAATCCCCTAACAAGAAATCTTCTAAGGAGCTTGGTATTTGGCCATTGAGAAACAATCCTAGATCTTGGGGTTAGTATCAGCAGGAGTAACCCCATAAGTTCAGCTCAGAGGCTATATAGAAACAAATATAAATATGTCAGAATTCGTACCCTGCTCTACTCAGTATATTTTTTTGGTAAAAAAGTGTATGTTTAATATGCAGGCTATAACAAGTTTGTATGTGCTAATTAGCCTACTAGGGAGCTGGCGCACAGACAACACTTTAGGGGTCATCTTCACCCCTAGGTGCCCATTCTGTCCTTTAGGTAAAGACAGGGCCCTGAAGCATGATACGCCTCCTGCTGCTCCATACCTTTTACTTCTGAATGATGCACAAGCTATAGGTTGGGAGGGGGGACACTTGTGTGCCTCTTGCCGCCGACTATTCACTAATACAGAGGCCTGCATCTATTTGTATATGTCCAAGCCCAACGTGCAAAGTGAGGGCAGGGATGGGCAGGGATGATGGGCCTCACCCTAGCTTCGGTGAAGGTGGACCTATCCGCTCATGCTGTTCTGTGGCCTGGCCTGGGACACTTGAGCAACGGAGCCCATGCCTTTGGTTAGGACTCAAGAAGGATGATTCAATTTCATCATTCATATATATCAACCTTAACCTGCAGCCCTCCTTCTGCAATGATTCCCCATTTTGGCATGCATGGTAACACTTATGAACCTCCACTTTTAACCTCCCTTCCCCAGCCACTTATGTGGATGCTGGAGATTATTCTCCAACCGCAGCTGGATGGTGATTGATATGGCCGAGAGTGCAGAAATGTTTCGTTTCTAGCTGGGGAACTGTGGCTTTATCCTTTTCTTTCATTCAATGAATGGGAAAATAGGAACATCCTGGTAGAGAGCTTTTTCTAAAGGGGCACCCAGGTGTTATAAATGCTATAGTCGACTTTATATGGCTAGAGGGGCCCCAGCAAATACCTGAGAATACAAAGAAGCAGATAAACAACACAGGTGAGTATAGGGCACTGGCAGCTCAAAAAAAGAAAAATCAGCATTTATTTTGCAGTGTCAGCATCGCTGGGGTCCATAATAGCTGCTATGTATGTGCTTATTCCTGTATTGTAGGAGAGAATAGAAGTTATCTAAGCATTTGGGTTCCCTGACAAGCAGCACACACCTGCTCATTGATAATTCGTTTTCTATTGTGGCAGCCTAAGAAATAAGGTAGAAGAGGTAGCACTAAAGGGAGATCTCTTGGTTAGACTTGATTGTTGCAGTTCTACATGTGAAGATCTGTTCTAGGTTGCCAGGGCTTCTCCATAAGGCATCACAGTAGGGTGTAGCAATAGAGACTGTTGCCGGGAAACTAAAGTTTGCAAACTAAAAGACTATTTCAGTATATATGAGAAAAGAGATTTCTCTTCCCCAACTGTTATGAGTCCTGTAACCTATAGTTACGCTGATCTATAACTGATACTTTCACTGTTACAGCAGGTAGTTCGGGGCTAAGCCACTTCTAGGGTCCACGGAGTTCTAACTGTGAATCATTTTTTTGGACTGGAGCCCTCTACTGGCTGCCCCTGGGGGGGGTTAGCTTGCTTGTTTTACAGTATATCTAATTAAAGTCCACATTGTTTATTGTGGAACTCCCTCTGCTGTTTGAATGCCAGCTCCCAGCATCTCTCAGCAATGGAGGTAGAATTTCTTCCATCCCCCTGGAGCCACAAGCTGTTGATTCTGGGAATTGCAGTTTAGCAGCCGGAGTGTGAAAAAAGGGGAAAATCTCTGCCTTATCCAGTTCACAAACTGTACATTCTCATTTATATTTTCTTAGCGGTGTCCCCTGCATCCTGTTTATATAGACATAGCACTTTAGCAGTTTATTTAAGTACACGCTTCTACAATTTGCTGCCTTTCTAATATGTGTACTAAGCAGTATAAGCTCAAAGAACATCTTTATTTAATCTAAAAGGTTAACATGGTATGCATATGTTAAAGAGAAAAAAAACCTTTTTTGTTTAAAAATATACAACGTATTGACATTAAAATGCATTCCTAACACCTGTAAAATCACTAGCACAGTGGCCCAAAATATTCTGTAGTCTAATCTCCTGAATTTATCAGCCTCTCCGCACCAGTATCTGAAATACCTGTTGCAATCCCTGACTAATTAGCCGGCCGTGTGTTTATGTAAAGGTGTTGTATTTGAATTTATTTGCCTAGCACGGAGTCCCCATCCACTTATTTATGAATTAATTCCTATATCCTATGTAGAGTTCCCTTTCATTTGCTCAGTTCAGGCTGCTCTTTATTAAGTGAGCCTCAGAATGAAAGGCCGTCTTTACAGGCAGAATGAATTGAACTTTTCAGTGGTGCCCTGAACGGCTCGCTCAGAAGGACTCGACCACAATATTACCTGGAATATAAAATTGATAGCTATTAAGGCCCTCTTCTTCACTGACTGCACAGTTCCCCAGTTGTATTTTCTCTGCAAACATAAAGGAATGCTAATCTTAAAATATGTATTCCTCTTTAATATTACACCAAGTTCCATGCTATAATAGAATTTAATAGTTTTTTTTTATTTTATATAGCAAATAGTACAGGTATGGGACCTATTAACCAGAATGCTCGGATAAGTACAAGGTACAGTTTTATTATTACAGAGGAAAAGGAAATCATTTTTTAAAATTTGGATTATTTGATTATAATGGAATCTATGGGAGACGGCCTTTGCGTAATTCAGGTTTCTGGAGAACAGATCCCATACCTGTATTGGTAAAACTGTTAATGTTTTATGACCTGCCGTCACCCAAGAGCTTACTGTTATAAGGACATTTTCTCTCATGGAGAACTCCAGGCCCAGCTGCTGCAAAGATACAGGTCACAAAGCACAAGGGGGACACCAGCTCTTCTCCATAAACTTTATTAGGAGATGTCTGGGAAAAATGGGAATTGGGTACTTAAGAAATATGGTGGGGAAATTACAAAATTTTATACCATTAAGGGCAGAGACACACGCTGCTATTTCGGGAGATTAGTCACCCAGGGACAAATCGCTTCTTCTTCGGGCGACTAATCTCCCCGAACTGCCTTCCCGTTGGCTAGAATGTAAATCCCCAGCGGGATGGTGCTCAGATCTCTTCACCTTGCCGAAGTCGCCCGAAGTTTCCTTGTTCCATCCCGCCGATTTACATTCTAGCCGACGGGAAGGCAGTTCAGGGAGATTAGTTGCCCGAAGAAGAAGCGATTTGTCCCTGGGCGACTAATCTCCCGAAATAGCAGCATGTGTGTCTGCCCTAAAACAGCACTATAATGTTAACTCATGCAGTGCCAGTCCATATGCAAAAGCTAATAGGATAAAATATATGCAGGCAGTGATAAGTGCACTGGGAACATTTTAAGCATAAAGCAAATTCAAACTTGTGAAATCACTTACCAAGATAGAAACGTGGCCCAGGTGCTCCAGGCCCTCAGCTCAGGGGAGTGGACAATCCGTATCCAAAGCGTAAATTTTGGTGCAGGGCACACTGATAACTCACATATTGATCAGACCAAAGTTTGTAGATAAAAAAATGAATACTTTATTTATATAATCATCTCTCGCCTGACGCGTTTCGTGCCGCTAGGACACTCAAACTGTTTGGTGTTTTTCCCTGAGGAAGGTTCTAGTATAGAACCGAAATGTCGGATAAAATAAACCTGATTTAATCAGCACCATTGCCTTTTTATACTTTTTGTTTTTTCTAGGAGTGCCGTCACCTGTATGTGTGTGTATATATATATATATATATATATATATAAAATAAAATAATAAAAATTTATATAATAAAGACTTCTTGCACGCACTTCCATTCAAAAATGCTTTTATTCCATATTCCACATAACACACATATACGTGGAAACCTGTTATTCCGAATTATGGGAAGGTCATCTCCCGTAGACTCCATTTTATCCAAATAATCCAAATTTTTAAAAATTATTTCCTTTTTCTCTGTAATAGTAAAACAGTACCTTGTACTTGATCCCAACTAAGATATAATTAATCCTTATTGGAGGCAAAACCAGCCTATTGGGTTTATTTAATGTTTACATGATTTTCTAGTAGCTGTACGGTATGAAGATCTGAATTATGGAAAGATCTGTTATCCAGGAAACCCCAGGTCCCGAGCATTCTGGATAACGGGTCCCATACCTATAACATTAT